>NW_011889011.1:563901-579790 GCF_000151845.1 Pteropus vampyrus
GGGATGCCTCGCTCTCTAATTAGTCGCTGTCTGAGACGGCTTGTTAATTCCGCTCTGTCTCTGCTCTCTGTGTTTCGCAAACCTTTCAAGAATCTCATCCGTCTCTTTCTCCCCCGAAGCTCGATCGCTCAAATGCGTAGGCCGTTCGTAACTTAGTGCCTGTGGCTCCGTGAAGACCTGTTGCGCTCCCCGAAGCCGACGGGGCTGCTTTGTTTGCTCTGACTCCCGGACGTCAAGGCCTGAAGAAACGACACACTGTACAGAGAATTTCCAGGATATTTTAGCCATGAAGTATTGAAATGTTTATTTTGACGTGAGCTGTAGACCAGACAAGTTCTACCTGTTTTTGAACACGAGAACCCCCAAATTTGCATACTTGAGAAACTTATGCTTAAGAAGTGAAACATTGTAGGCATTCTTTCCATATTATCATGATATCAGATTTACTACACAAAAGCATCAAAATATATTGTCAGCAATAAATGTATTAAACTCTAATTAAGAAACCACCAGTCCCTTCCCCTGCAAAGACTGTTTAGATGGTCTAATCCAAAATGACTTGTCTGCAACTTTGTGTATCCACTTGTGCACCTATAATCCAAATACGGGGTATGTGTTTTTCCTGTCCAGTATGTTAGTTACTCACTCGTAAGCGAATTAGTCTCAAGTTTTTCCTCGTTAGGCATAAATAAAATAGAAGCAATAAAATTAAATTTGAAATTCAGCTTCGGAAAAGGGCCCTCTATCAAGTATCAGCATCTGGAAAGCACAGAGGTGCTTAGCATGCCACCGTAAGCCTTTTCGGTACCGGGGCAGGCTCCCTTTTAATTGTCTTCAGATATTGAAGATCAAGGGCTCCAGTGTCCTCTCACTACTGCTGGATTCTGTGGACAGGAGGGTCATCTAAGTGAGCTAGGTCATTCCTACCACCTACCCTCTGTTCCTTTGATTGTTGTTCAGATACGTACTCGATTACCACGAGAAGTATATATTTTTTCATTCCGTGGGCAGGTGGTGGTATGTGACCGCACAGCGAGTGCCACGATCCCCTTTTCCCGTCCTGTTTTTTTATTCGTTATTTTCTAGAGTGCTCAGCGCAGGATGTGTTCTGGATGGGGTCTCGCTCCGGACATACCCTTCCTGCAGCAGGAGGTCGCATCAGTTCAGGGATTCGCTTCAGGGGAGTTCAGCGCTAGAAATTCACTTTGAGCCTTTTGGCATGAGATTGATTGTTGAAATAGTCTGACGTTGATTTTAATAACTGTTAATCATTTGTCGCTAGTGCTACCCTATTACTTTTAGTTGGTTCAGCTCACTATTCTTGTTTTGAACGAAATTAAGATCTCATTTCACGAGCAAGTTCCTTTCTATCGTTGCTTTGCAAATCAGAAAATATGCATCTCACCATGAACAGAAGAATAGTATAATTATTTTCATAGGAAATTTCTTTCTCAATAGTCAAACATTCAGTTTAATTTAAAGCAAAGGGAATTCCATGCTCTAAATGAGCATCAGGATTAACAGACTCAAACTACCAATATAGGAAACAATTTTTGTGTTTTTAAAGAAATTTAAATGTGGTAGAATGGAGGTGGGGGAATTTGGCCTGAAGAGATTAGAGAAAAATGATGGTGGCCCTCGAAATATACTCAGTTTGCATCATTGATTATCTCTGGCCTTACTTTCCTACTGATTATAGTCAATGAAGGTAATAGGGGATTTTAAAAAATTGTATTTAAAGTAAAAAATTCTGAGCCTTGACTGTTTATATTTTTTCTTGGTTGTGTATTTTTTATTGCCAAGTTTCTACAATTTTTCTTGCAGGTGGCATTTAAATGATAGTGATATGTAAAAATGGATTATTAAATAATAATGTTATGTTTTAGCTTCCATAATTTATCACACACATTGCACAGTTGACAACTGCCATCTCAAATACTATTACAGTCCTCCTTGGGGTAGAGAAGAGAAACCTAACATCTGTTACATGATGTTAAGCTTAATTAAAAAATCCTTGTTTCTCATACAGTTCTATTTAAGCAGTCCATCTTTCGTAGAGAAAGCACATTTGTTAGTGATTAATTAATAGTCATTCTGGTATAAGAGCTACACCCACATCTCAAAGCTTACCATTTTGTTAAGATATTTTATTTTCATGATTAACCGAGTCGCACCTTTAAAGTGAGATTCATACTTGTTTTGAAACACATTTTAAAACGCCTAGCAGATATTTTTTCAATTGTCACTTAATTTTTACCTTCTAAAACACCTCTGGAAGATTAACTTTTAAGAACAAATTTCATCATTTTCCTCTTAAGGCAGTGGATTTTATTTTTAAATAATGTGATTTCAGGTAGATCTTTATAAGAAAGACCCCAGAGGGCTGGTTAAATATCTTAATTTCTCTCCTTTTCATTTTCCCATGACTCTGTATCTATACCCCCCAATTTAAGGAGATATACCACAATTCTTGTTTTCAGCTTTTCTCAGTTCAACTATGAGCCAAGCCAAAGCATCGTTTTCTCCCGCTAATCCTCTCTTCTCCCTGTGTCTCTCCTCTTGAGCCTTCAACTCTGCTGAAACGGACAGAGCTCAGGCTCCTTTGAATCTTTCTACTTTTCAGCTCTGCAGGGGAGGAGAGCGCCAGGCTACAGGACGGCTGGACAGATCACTACTACCGCACGGCCTACTGGCTGGACTTATCGGAGACTGTGTTTCAAAATGAGATCACAAAGCAGGCATGATTAACAGAGAAGCTTTTAAATGACAGGAAAAACAAAACAACAGTCTTCAGTTTCAATCACCTCTGCTCCCCCTTTTTTCATCGATAGGCACTGTGCACTCCTCAAAGGCAGGCATTCTGACGCGAAAACAGAAAAACAGAAGAGGTTCTTGGCAAAGGGGCCAGCCACAGCCCTGGCCGTGAGGGACCACACTGGAGCGGGCTTTCTTTGCCTCCTTCCAAACTGTGGGGGAGAGGGAGCTGCTCAGCCGAGGGGCGGACTTCCCATTCGAACTGTTAGTTGCTTGTTCAGTTGCAGCGTTTTTAGACAGACTTTTTAAATCTTTTTCTGAATTCAGCTTTGACGGCTATCCAGTTGGGACACACTCTCTGGTTGGGGAGTGGCACTGTGGACCCCTTCCAGCTGCTGGGGAGAAAGTAAACTTCTGGAGGCCAGTGCAGTCCCCACACGCATGGATCTCCAGCTGGAAAAACAAAACAAAAACAAAGCAAACACTCTTCCCTCTCCCCCCCCCCCAAAAAAAAACCAAAAAAAACAAAAAAACAAAAACCAGAAAAAGACTTCATTCTTTGCAAGCCCGCTCTGCAGGAGCAGAGGACTGCAGGGAGGGCGCCCCACGCTCCCAGGAAGCAGAGGCATTCATGGCTGTCTGGAGGGAGGGCTACAGAGCCCTGAAAACAGAATGCCTGCATTGCACGGCTGATCTATGCTTTCACTTTCATCGGTAATGTCATTTTGTTAGTCATGCTGAGTCGATGAAAGCTGCGCTATTGAAAACTTTTTTCACTGGTGAAAATAAAATCAGCTTATCTTATTTCTTCCCTCTAAAGCAGCGTGGCTGCACAGATCCTGTAAAAAGAAAATGCCACACTGCTTCTTTTAGTCCTGAGTGACCGAACAACTTGGAAAAGGAGTTGATTTTACTTGCTGTGGGACTGATTTTATATTCTTCTTGGAATTATCTTTTCTGAGAGCTGTTTTCCAGTCCGTATGTGCAGAATCCCCGTTGACCTGTTAATTTCGTCCTGGGTCGGTAGTTTACGCAAAGCAAGTATTTTATGTTCTGATGTAAAATAAGTAAATATTAACTTTTAACTAGTAATACAGGTTTAAATAATGTACTCGATAAAAGATTGGATCAAGTTAGTTAAGAGATTAACACGGGTTGAATCTCATGACTTTGCTGATATTTCGCCATATTTGACCCACAGAATTGGCAGTGACGTGGGACTCGACCACGGTGGACAGCCACACTAAACAGCACGCAGAGGGGATGGAAGCGTGCCACCAAAAAGGGGGCTGACTATTCCCTGGAGGGAGGCATGGGAGGTAGGCCACCAAAGGGGTACGCATGACCTCACCAAAGAGAATTACTGCCTTCACCTGTGAAAGAAATTTAAGAGACCATCTTCGGTGAGCTAGAACAGAACAGTAATGGGGTGGAAGGGAGAGAGAATGTCATAATTTATCTAGAATCAAAGTGAACACAAGGGATGCTTAGAACAAGGATATGTCGTCATGTACATGGTGAAGATGAGACGCAAGCTTCAGTTGCTTCCAGACTCTTTAGATCATGCTCAAACCTGAGTAGCGATCTAAGGGATCTTTACGAAAAGGTAAACTTTCCATTCTGAAGTGTCAAGGCCAAGACGTGCAGTCAGCGCTGTTGATAAATTCCTTCCGGTACCCCGTTGCCCCTCGTGCCTTTCGTCCAGGATGATGGTGCATTTGCACATTGTGGAGAGAACTGAGTGGTTCGAAGGCCTTTAATGTCCGCGCAGTTTGAAAACTGCCTATTCTGCTTCGAAGGTTTACCCTAAATCTGCCTCTAGGGAATCCACACCATTCTCAATAATTCACCTCATCATCTTGGTGGAGCATTCTGCCTCTCGGAAACAGACCGTATTTTTAAGGTGTTACTGATACAGTTTTTGAGATTCTTTCAACAAGTGCATTTTCAACTAAGTATTCACTTAAACTTTGTTTTCTCACTATAGATACTTTCAGGGAGATTTGCATACTATCTTTTTTTTTCTGATAATGGTTGTGACTTTGCCTTCTTAGATATTTTACCTAATTTATTGACTAGTATTAGATATTTTTTGAGTGGAATACTATATACATTTCATAATTATATAACTAATGAGGGAATCAGCAGGATGACAAAACTAGTTCAAAAAAAGGAGATGAAAATAGGAATTTTATATAGTCAGGATCAAAAAAAGATGCGAAAATAATGTCGATAGTTATAGATACCATACTGACTAATACTCTACAGTGAAATAAAATTATAATCTTTGCATTATCCTTTCAGCCTGACGAAAGTGTAAATCACCTCACTTTTTCTCTTCTTTAATAAGATCTCCAGTTTTAAGAGGTGTAACTTGTCTGGGCCCTAACGAATAGAAAACATAGTAAATCCAACAAGGTCACATTTCTGTAGAGTCAGAGGACATGCAGTCAGGGAACATATTATGCTCTAGCCTGCCACTGACAGATCACGTAATCATCTCCTTCCCTTATTTTCAATTCTGAATAATTTTTCTTAATAGTAATGCCATCTATTTTTGAAACTAAAATGATTCCTCCAGCAATATGCACAAAATAGTAGAAGTATTTTATAGTATACTTTATAGCCTTGAACTGTGTCATTTATTAACTTGTCATTCGCATTTTAATTATCATGATTAGCAGTGATAAGAATCGAAACCTGATTTTTTGTTGCACAACAGCCCTGTGACAATTACACAGAAGGCACTATTGATTGACTTCCTTGAGCATGGAAGTTGACACATTAAATCAAATGGTGAGTTCAGGGCACGTTGGTTGTTTGATTTTAATGGACAGTGATCTTCAGTTGAAACATCTGCTGAATGAACTTGACATTTGCAATAATAACAGTATCAGCTCATTTAATATACTTATCACCCTCGCTTCCACAATGTGGGAGGCCAGTTTGCTATTTTATGCTTTAAGCCTCTGTGTGCTACTTTGTAAAAGACATAAAAGAACTTGGCATAATAATCAGGAGAGCCTACAGCTGAGAAAGGTCCCTGGACAGTGTTCCCATTCGGAGATTAATTTAGGGGGTTTTGAAATTCAGATGAACCCCCGGTTGTATTTAGCTGAGGGTCAGCTCTACCTTAATCAGGTCAACATCCAGCATCTTTGTTTTAGGTAAAGGAGTTTCAAATGAATGAGGGAAGCAAGACGAGGGTGCTTCTGGAGCCGGGGCTGTTTGGGGATAGGTAAGGGTAGGTCTGGATTGGAGTATAAATGGGTATATTTCCAACTGTAATTTAGATCACATGCTCGAGTAACTATCAGCACAACATAAAGCTTTGAGTATTCTGAAAAAGCCACAACTTTTGGTCAACACTGTTATGGTGTCCAAATTTGGCAGAGAATCAAAATCATTATGAAGTTTTAAAGAATAGATCTCCAGACTCACCCCAGGCCTACTATATAAACATCTGAAGGCCGGGTAGGGGTTGGGGGGTGGTGGTGGGGGAGGGAGGCAAGAGAGTGGGGGGATAGGCTCTGCATTTTTAAAAGCCCCCTCCCCACTGAGAATTGGCTTTTGCGCCTTCTGGTGGCAGCCGTCGGAAGGGTAGAGAGAAGCCGACGGATGATAAATGTTCTTTTCCAACATGGGCTCCTCAGATTTTTCTCTTGTTCCCTGGTGGTGGACAGTGTGCTTCTACCTCTTCTCCCGGATGGAGGGTCCCCAGTGCCTGGGCCGGGGTTAGATTACTAATCATAGTCTTCTTAGAGTCGATGAACAAGTCCAGTGCCACGTGGTGCAGTCTTAGTGCTTAGACATTGTGTTGCATAGAGTATTTGCCGCACGGATACACTGAAGCAAAAGGCGTTCTGGCATCAGATGTCATAGGAAACCCTGTGAAGGGAGCCTGTGTCTCCTCGCCATTGGCAGGAGACCGCCTTTTGTGATATTTGTTGAGGATTTCTAGTAGAATGGTATGTTTTTCTGGAACAAAGGTCCACTGAAAACCTGTCACTAGAATTCAGGAGCACCGTTAATGCAGGACGCTTAGTGGTTCTGAGTCCCAGGGCTTGGGCTTGACCTCCAGGTCTGTCTCTCTAGCCCTGACTTTGGCAAAGGCGTTTAGCCGCTCTGCTTTTGCGTTGGCCTCTGTACATTTGGAATAATAATGACAGTCATCCTGTAAGTTTGCAGGGAAGGTTAATACATGCAAAATATTTAGTGCCTTGCACAGAGGAAGTGCTTACTAAATGTTATCTATTATTAATCAAGGTGAGTTGGCTGAGAGTCTTAGCTAGGGAACAGTGATGCCGTCCGTGTAAATTGATCGGATCACTATCTTGAATCTGTGACTCACCAGGAAAATTCACTCTGCCTGCCTGTTTTTCTCACATCTCTTATATTTCCGCCCATTGCTCTGGAGGCGTCTGTTTACGAATCTGGCGTGTTAGTTTCCCGGGCTGCCGCAGCAGGATACCACCGAATTTTCTCACAGTTCTGGAGGCTGGAAGTTCAAGATCAAGGTCTTGGCAAATTCGGTTTCTCCGAGGCCTCTTCCCTCCCTGGCTTGCCGTCTTCCTCTGCATCCTCAGGCAGCCTTTGCTTTGTGCTCACACATCCCTGGAGTCTCTTCCTCTTATAAGGACATTAGGCAGATTGGCTTAGGACACACCCTAAAGCCTCATTTAAATTAACTGCCTCTTTTAAGGCCCTATCTCCGAATATAGTCGTCTTTGGAGATGGGGGTTGGGGGCTAGGGCTTTAACATCTGGATTTGGGAGGGAGGGAGACACAATTTGATCCAGAGCACCTGGTGCCTGCTGTGCCCACCACTATACCCCATAGACCAGGTGGCAAGTTCACAGACACAGATACTGTATCTTCTTTTAATCACCAGAACTTTGTCCATAAGAAACCCTCAAATGAATCCTTACTGCGTATCTTATTGCAGCCAAAGTCAGGCCGGACGGGTGGGGACTACCTTCGAAAAACTGATGCTGATGATTTTGATGCCTGGTCTCTGTAGAAAAGATCTGACTGGGTAAAGATATGTTTTTGGAAAATCATTTATTTATTTTTTTTGAGATTTACTATTACAGAAATAATATATTTCCTCTTATAACTAGAGATTTAGGATATTTAAAAAATAACAATGAATGTCTCCTTTGGAATATGCGCAAGTGTCAGAACAAGCTGCCTTGTCCCTTTTCTGTGTGTCTCTTCAAGGCTTCATAAGCTCCCCCTTGGGGACACATGTAGTGGCTGATCTTGGAGCTCGGGCACACTCTGACAGATTTACGTCATTCTGTCTTAGGACACATTTCCTCATCTAATGACAAACAGTATGACCTGCATTAATGGTGGCGGCGCAGGCCCAGTGTTATTTCTATTTTATTTTTTATAAAGTTCTATGAAGAGAAGCAAGCCCTGAACTCTACTTGGGAAGATATTTCATTAACGTGTGTGTGGCTTATACACTTTTTTAGAACTGGAGTTTTTAAACTTTTGCCAAATTTCGAAGTGTGAATACATTTTATTGACTCTTAAAGGACACGCACCAAGGTATTTGGCAAATTTCCAGCTAGAGTATTCTTGGAAGGAAACATTGTGAACTCTGTGCTAATGAAGAAAGGGAAAGTGGATTATTTCTACACTGACAAATGAAGCAGCAAATTGCCAATCAACCTCTCTCCATCAGGGTAGAGAAAACCTACTGGTATACTAGCCAAAATCGTGGAGAGTTTGGTTCGATGCCATGAAAAAAAATTAAAAAGGTAAGCCTTGGCAATGGAGAGTTTGTTGATGGGGAAGGAGAAAGAGAAGTTAAAAATTATCTGGATCTTTTAAGGATGGTGAGCGGGGAACACAGTGGCAGCCTGTCACCGAGGGAGCAGCCAGGCTTGCTTTTCTCTGCAGGACACTGCGTGACCTTTGTGAATTTCGCGGGTCCTCTTCCTTCACGGTCCTGCTCACAGCTCTGTGCAGCCTGGGGAAACCGCCAGGGGCTCATCTACTCGGGGGTCCCGGGGGCATTTCGCGGCCCTGCAGCAAAATGCACTGATTTCCCAGCCATGTCATTGTCATGCCATTTTCTGTACCCACGGCACCTGGCACCCCGCAGCCTGGTCCCATCGGGCTCTGCGGCTGCCCTGGCGCTTGGTCCAGTTCTGACCTCTGGTGCAATAGTTTCCACATAAACCCGAATCCAGTAATCCGACGACTGCAGAACACGGGGACAATCCCACATCCATTCAGGGTGCATTTTTGAGCACCTGCTTGTGTGGCCGCTGGTCCAGGCTCTGCGGACTTGGCCACAAACACAACAGAAAATGATCATTTTGGCCTCTTGGAGTATACTTTTAAACGAAGACTGAGAATTGACATGATGAATCCATAAAATGCATGCAGTGTTTCAGATGGTGACAAAAATATATTCAGATATAGATAAAAATAAAACACGCTGGGGGCTAGGAAGTGAAGGGTTCTGTTTTGAACAAGGCACGTGGGCAGACCTCATTGAGAAGGAGGCATTTGAGTAAGGCCTGTTGGAGGCGGGGGAGAGAGGCACGGGGTACCCGGAGACGAGTGGTCAGCTGAGGGGAACAGCAAGACAGGTACGGAGAACAGCGAGCGAGGACGCTGTGGGTGAGCTGGAGTGACAAGCGGGGCCGGGTGAAGCTGGGCCTCGTAGGGACCAAAAGGATTTCATGCTACCGTCACGTGTAACTCCATGCGGAGAAGGGGACACGTGACTGCTCCACTGAGGGGTGGGGGTCGATACAAATCTGGGAGTTAAGGCACAGATGGTACTTCACGCTCGAGACGGGATGAGGTCATCCTGCGTATCTGCATCCAGAACGTCCCAACACTCCCCAAAATATCTCTTTTCTAACATCCCGTTAACAAATATATTCACAACGGGGAAAGACACGAAAGTCCACCGTGGACTCATCCTGCTTTGGCTCATGGAGGCTGAGTAGATACCCACGTTTTGTCTTTTTTTTTTTTCTTTTTTTATCACCTTTGTGAGTCTTACAGCCTGAGGTAGTGAATCCAAGTAGGAGTCTTCACAAGTGAGAGGCCTACTTTTCTCTTATTGAGAGGGAGAGGGATAGAAGATGGGAGGCAGTGGGCAGGGGGCTCCGTTTTGCAAAGGAGTGTGTATAGAAAATGAGTTTCCTTAACGACATTTGCCTGTGTATCGCTGGAAGACTTTGCCTCCCCTTAGAAAGTGTACTATTATTCGAAATAATTTGAAATGATCTCTAAAGTTTATTTAAAACTAGTTACAGAATTATCAATCCAAAAATGACTATTTACACCTATAGAAATTACTCTTTTTAGATTTCGTATCTTGACTGAGATTGGGTGAATTTGATTTTCTTAGAAATTGTCCATTTAATTCAAGTTATTAAATTTACAAAGGATCATGCAAAGGACTTTCTATTTCATTTCCTTCATATCTGTTCCTGGACCTCGTTTTAATTTTATATATTTCCGTGTTTCTTTTCTCGATGATGTTGGCTTGAAGTTTATTAGTTATAGTTATTAATTAGAACCAGTCTTTTAATTTATTCACTGTTTCTGCTGCTTTTATGCATTTTCTAACTCAGTAATTTCTGACTTTAAGGCTTCTTTCTTCCTTTAGTTTTATGAAGCTTTATATTGTTTAACTGTATTTAATCACGGTGCTAAGTTCTATAACACCTTGGTATGAATACATCATTTTTATTTCTCATTTTTTATTAATATTTGTTTTCGAGGCTACGATTTTTCTCTGAACACTGCTTTACCTGCATCCCATGGGTTGTGACAGGTACTGTTTTCATTATTAATGCTTTTAATATATTCTGTGATTTCACTCTGAAATTCTTGTTGGGTGCAAGAGTTACTTAAAAGAATCATTTAGGTAACAGCTGATAGGTTATTTTTGTTCGATCGATTTCTGTGTACGTAGCATTGTGATCAGAGAATTTGTAATAGTGTTTTCGTCTTTGAAATTCATTGCTGTTTTATTATGAGCTAATATGTGGTCTCTTTCAATGATGGGGAAAAGGTAAACTGCTCAATTTTTTTAGACATGTGCTTCCTCCTTTGAGACTGATGACTCGATCTTTCTGCTTGGCCACCCCAAAGATTCTCTTCTGGTTCTGGAATCCAGTTATTTTATTAGGACATATCTTGGAGTTGAGGGTTCTTGGTCATTTTTTCTTATATACCGTGTCCTTTCACTATGAAGATTCAAGACTTCTTTCTAAAACTGAAACTCTCTTTCCTTCTTTCACGTATGGCCTCTCTGTGTGATTATTAAGGCACACCTGTCTCCCGTTTGCCTGAAACAGACCAGGGCCAGGGGGCCAGCCAGCCACCGTTCTAGCCCCTGTCTTGGTTGTGGCCTCTCAGTGCCATCCTTGTCTGCGGGAAGATCTCCCTCGTGGCACTGTCTCTTCATGCCTAATTAGCTTCGTCCTGATTCCCACTGCTTTGTGGCTGTTGCATTCATTTTGGAGACTGGAGATTTAACTATCCCTGAGTTTCATCAACGGAATGAAAGTAATAGTTGGTGTTTAGTTTCCCCTTTCTCAGTTGTTTTAGGGTGGTTTCTTATCAAGAGAAAATGCTGCTTTTAGATGCTCTGGTTCCCACAAGTCCCCTCAGAGTATTTTTATTGTCTCATTTTTCATGCTTCTTCCTGGTAATCATGTTTATGTTGTCATGTTAAGAAGTATATTTTGCCTAAATAATAATAGTAATAAAAACATTGTCTTTTTATTTTTTTTTAGTTTGTTTGGTGAACTATCTCATTGATTTTAAATATTGCCTGCTAGGCATAGCCCACCTAGCAGAACGTCTGAAGAAACGAATAAGGACCAGTTAGAGCTGGCAGGCGAAGGTGCCCATCTCGTCATTTAACATGCATGGGTTGGTTTAGTGGGCAGAGAAAAACAGACTTGCTTATTGGTTTCTCTGAACAGCAGGAAAAAAACATCCTAGTGAATTTAAAAGATCTGTTTGATGTCATCTTCCCCGTAATAACAGAAAACATATGTGGATGTGTTTTTAAAACACTACAACTACTTACCATCTGAGAATAAATTTGGAAAAATGAGGTCAGTGTTATGAAGCTTTAATTACATGAGGAAAAAATAAAACCTCAATAAATAAATCAGATGTTGGGAAATGGTACCGGAAACCCTGTATATACTTCCCTATTTGGATTACGCAGCGTTCTGAGATCTTTATTTTTTAAGATATTGACTTTATACGGCATGAGATATAGTACATTGATACACGTCGAATCATTCTTTGCTTTATTCGTTTTCCTAAAATTTGAGAAAAAATTTTACTTTGCCAACTGCAGCTCTTCTGCCTCCGCGGAAGTCTGGGGTGGGATTCACCAGTCCTGAGTGACAGCGAGGAGATCCAAATAGCGGGGCATCGGCGGCCTTCTCAGACCTCGCGACAGCAACGGGAAGTTGTCGTGGATCGTAGTCTGTGGATTTTCCTCTGTTATAGTTTGGCCCTTTAATCAAATGGTAAATTCCCAGAGGCAAGGTCCATGTTGTATTTACTTTTTAAGAATAGTTCCACCTACTTCAAATATCCAATACAGGCATGTGCGCATAAAACTGTATCAGCCAGGGCTCTTTAAATTGTGAGAAGCAGAATTCCAATTCAAACTGGCTTAATTTTTCACATCAGAGAATTTGCTGGATCAGATATTTGTGAATTACTGACGCCACCTTTGGCCTCAGACGTGACGTAATCCGGGTGCTCAGACTGGATTCAGACATCTTAAATCTGTCCCTTGATCTTCCGACCTTGCTTCTTTTTCTTAGCTTCATGTACAGTTGCTAAATGAGGAGAATTCACTGGTTTCTTCAACGGTTATTAGCAATCTTCCCGAGTTTACTTCACTAAGCAGGCTGCCTCTGCAGGTGACAGAAAGGCCACATAAGCTTCAGGCTCACGCTCTACCAGCTTAGCAAGCCCAATGGAAAGAGAGCACGTCTTCTCAGTGGTCCCCTCTGAGAGTCTCAGGGGTCCCTCGCCCCAGACTCAGGTTGCCCACCAGCTCTTAAACCCCCCACCCTGACCACTGGGACCAGACGTGGATTGGCCAGCGCTAGTCAAAGCCTGCATCCAGACTGCGTGCATGTGTGCGTGTGTGCGCGTGTGTGTGCGTGTGTGTGCGTGTGTGTGCGTGTGTCAGGGATGTTTTAGTTCCACTTGAGCTATGTGGCTTAAATGTAGTAAATTGTGGCTTCTCGGAAGCCTGTGAAGTCGTTAGGACCGCAGGAAGAAGGAGTTCTGGGCAGACAGAAGCACACTGACTATGATCGCCGCCCCCCCCACACGTGTGTGCACGTGCACACACGCATGTGCATGTCTGTGTATATATATGGAGAGAAGGAGGGAGATGATGACGATGACGTTGACTGTCTAGATCTTACACTGGCGTTTTGCATCTGTCAGGACAGGCGATATTATTGCTCTCACAGATATTCTTATATTCCCAGAGGCTTAACGCAGTAAAAATTTGGTTTCTCCCACTAGCTGTAAGTCCAACGTGGGCCTCTCAGGGGCCAGGCTGACAGGCCCCACCATGGCGCGTCCCCACGCCCACCTCGGCAGCGAGGTGGGGACTTCGGAGGCCCTCGCTCGGCCCCTCACGCTCTAGCTGGAAGGCGGCACCTTTGTTCCCGCTCACATCTTAGTCCAGAACTAGTGACACATCCTGCCCAACGACATAGGACCAGCAAGTTCGAATCTCCTGTGACTCGAGAAGAGGAGGAGACAGCAGTGCCAACGGTGACCGCACCCCGTGTCACAGACCAGAGCAGCACCCTAACCCTCTGAAGCGCGTGTAAGTGGGCATCCAGCTGACTATAAGGCTGGAGAGAAGCTTTTCCTAAACTTCTCCACCACCAGCCAGAACAAACCGAATAGCCCAATAATAGACCGAGAACTGCCTGAGGGCGAAGAAAAACTTTGCAGCAGTAACTCTTGGCTGCAGTCAAGGCCTGTCCCCAGACTCAGATGGCTTCAGGTAATGATTTGATGAACTTTTCCTCTATTTTTTTATTCACATATGAACCATTTGTTTGGTTGTTCAATATTTATTAAGCCCTTACTTTATACCAGGCATGATTCTTATTGCAATAGATATGCCATAGTGCCTGAGTAATGCAAGGCATAGTCTATGAGGAAGGCAGACATTAAAGTGGATAATGCTGAGAAAATGTTAACTCATATCTTAAATTATGGTTTTCTGATATGGATACTTGGCTACCTGGAATGGATGTGAGGGCCAGTCCTCAATTCTGGGGTATGTACCTGAGCACATGCATCTGGAAACCTGAGATGCTCACCCTGCAAACAGCCCCAGGTGTGGTTATCTGCTCCACAAACTTCCATCATTTCTCCAGGTACAAGGATGAACAAATAAAGAGGAATTTCTTGGTGTGTATCAGTCACTAGGGCTGTGTAACGAGTTACCCCAAACACAAGGCTTAAAGCAATAGTTGCATGTTATCTCTCATGGTTTCTGTGATGTAGGAACTTGGAAGAGTCATTGGGCAGTCTTGATTTGGGCATCTCGTGCAGCAGTGACAGATCTTAGTGGCCACAGCCGTCCGAAGGCTTGGCTGAGGCTGGAAAACTCACACCAATGTGGTTTAATCACATGGCTGGCAAGTCGGCACTTGCTGTTGGCATGGGGCCTCAGTTCTTAACCATTTGGGATGCCCCACAGGGCTGGTCGAGTGTCCTCATGGCCACCTTCCCCTAGAGTGAGCTATCTGAGAGGCCAAGAGGGAAGCAGCCTTGCTTTTTATGACCCACCTTCAGAAGTCATACACGTCGTTCCTGTCGCCATATTATACTGATCACGCCATCATGTTGCAGGGGACGCCTTTTATCTGTAATGACAATGACAGTTTATTTTGAGTGTCTCAAATGTTACTGCCGTAATAAAAAAGGACATCTAATGCTACACATTGACCAAGTGGATCTGTTACGATTCCGCTGAGTGCTCAGTTAACCTCAAAAGCGCTGGAGTTTGTGAGTCCTCCATAATGAGGACAATTTGGAGGAATACATAATCTGTATCACATTCTGAGCTCATGAGAAATAAATATTCGTTTTTGGCCAGGGCCTTTCGGTGGAGAAGCAAAGCTCTATCTCATTTTGAAGTTAAATCGCTAGAGTAGCAAAGGGTCTTTCTGAATTGCACCTACTTGTATGAACTGACTAATGTTTATAGTCTTAAAATGGGAAAAAAAAAAACATTTATGAGCAAGTATATTCTCATCTTTATATTTCAAGGTGTTATTCTTCAAGTCCATAAAACATATGGAGGAATAGGACATTTAAACGTGGTTTCAAGGAAAACAAAATATATCGAAAACTTTTGAAAATACATAGTGATTTTGCTAACAACTAAGTATAAAAATATACCTTTCAACACTATATTGACTACATAGAAAAAATTTAAAAGGCTTCCAAGCAAACTTTGTTTCATAATGTTTGGATATTTGTTAGTATCTAAAGACCACATAATCATATTTGAAGAATAAATATGGTTTTGTGAGCAACCAGTATCCTTTAATCGAATGTGTTTTTTAAAGGGTACTTTTCTAAGGAGTAGTCAGGTTGGTTATTAGCTATTTTCCAAGAGAGAGAAAAAAAAAAAGATATGGCATTTATGATATTCCTGGGGTCATACAAGCATTTTCACTAAAAAAAGAAAAAAATGTATTTCCCAAAATAAATTTGGTAGATAAAAATTCCCTTAGGTACTCTCAGTGCCATGTCGAGTGCTTGTAACTACTTTAAGAATTTCATAAAGATGGTCTAGGTTCTACATTATGACATTTCCAGTGAAGTGGGCATTGGTAGTATCACATGGGAGTAAATAAGATTGTGTATGTAAACGTTCGTCTTTATTGTCTTGTCGATGGGTTCACGTTTAGAGATTCAGCATGTCTTGGAGTGTCGTCTGTGTCTTCTGAGGACTCCCGTGCCCCACCCAGCACCAACCGGTCATGTAGTTCCCCTTAGGTGGTGGCACACGATCTTGCTAGAACAGTCTCTGGAATACGGAGCCAGCCCAAGTGAAAGAAGGGTTCACATGAAAGGC
>NW_011889011.1:581550-587840 GCF_000151845.1 Pteropus vampyrus
ATCCCTAGCATTCAGCATCTTCATCAAAAAAGGTCAGAACATCTAGAAGGGCAAATAGGAGTTTTTAAGAAATTTAGTTGCAAGCAGAGTTTTGCTATTATTTGCACTCTTTGAAGTGATAGATTTAATTTTCAAAAAGCGATTGTCAGTTCAAAGAGTAATTATTAAGGTTTTGGAGTCAGAAGTAGACTCTGTCCTACAGGTTACGTAGGGTCTCTCGAGGCTGAAGACTTGTCCCGCGTTGATGAGACGGGCGCACTGGTGAGACCAGGCCTGCTACCTCTTCTCCGGCTCATGGATTAACGACATTGGCAGGTTGACGTGTCTGTTACTCGTGTCCCAGAGCATTGGCAGTTCCCAGAGATGAAGCTGAGGACGACAGGCAACATAGTCTACCTTGAGCCTGCACTGAGTTAGAATGTAACAGAATAGTTCTTAAAAAGAAAGAAAAGAAGAGAGTTGCATCGCCAACCCCGTTGCACGACACGGCCGTTCATTTTAGATTTCGGAGTGCAGGAGGCAGCACCAGCGCCATGCCTCGCGTGCTGGTCTCTGTCTCCGCCGGGCGTCCAGCCCCGAGTGTCCTGGCGTCTAAGGTGCCAACTCGGCCGGAGCCCTGCGCCGTCTCCCTCTCACGCTCCCGGCCCGGTGCGATCCCTCCTGACATGGCCCACGCGGGAGCCTCGTGGATGGACGCCCACGGTGGACAGCGCTGTCCCCTAACACTTCGGGTCCCCGGGCTGTGGTCTCATTGGATCCCGGCGCCAGAATGCTGGCGACATTGGTCAGTAGAAGGACAGCATCTCCCTGACTGTCATTATCCCAGGTAAATGACGTGCCTCCTGACTCGCTGGGAGCAGACTGCGGCGTGGATGTGGCTTCCTGTGGTTGGAGAGAGGCGATCTTATGACACTAGACAAATGTAAAACAGAAAAACAGAGGCCGAGCTCCAGGACAGAGAAACCGCAGGAAAGCCACGCCCGGGACCGTCATCAGCTGCGCAGCAGCACAGAAGCGGGGCCGTGTCAGTCTCGTCGGTCACAGGGAAGAAAAGCCGTGCGGTCGACGGGACGGGCCAGGCGCGGCTTCCAGCCTCACCCTGGTTAGCAGGATGCCCCGGATCCGTCGCTTACCTTCTCTGGCGTTGTCTCCCAACGCGTAAGTTGTGAGTAACGTCCAGTTTACACAGTTGTGGTATTTAAATGAGCCACTCTTGCTGAGTGTCTGCTGCGATCCACGGTAGATACCAAATAATCATTTAATCACGAATCGTGGGACAGCTTCTCGATGGGGTGGAGGGTGCAGCGTGGCTTTGCATGAGCGTATGTGGCTTTTTATTTATTTAATGAGCGTGCCAATGCGCAGAGCTTTCTTTCATGTTTGTTGTTGTTGTTTGTTTGTTTGTTTTTCATTTGATACTTAGAAATGCGCCGCTTGGTGTCAGGTGCTCTAAACAGCAACCGTCGCGTCTCTCGGGTGAGACTTGCTGACTGTTACCCCAGGAGCAGACACAGCTTCGGGAAGAAGGCGGCCTCCCTCGCCCCCCAGCTCACTGCGTGCTGGCTGTTCTTTTCACCCCTCTTTCTCTAGGATTAAGTGGCACCCCGGTTGCCCTCTCGTCCAGGCTCCTACCCTTCACTTGACCCTCCCAGCCCCGCACGCCCCAGCCTCACTGAGGTACAAAGCCGTTGGCAAAGCACAGCACCTGAGCTTTGACAGGAAACATGAACCCGTTGATAACAAACAAAAAAGACGGGGAAGAATTCAGCATCTTTCTTTCGCCTTGCTTCCATGTCACGTCTGAGTACCGAGGGCGGGGGTTTTGGCTGGAGAACTGAAAGGATTTTTAAATTACGGTATTGGGGGGTGGCTGCTGGGTGTCTGGGAAGAGAGTGTGGGATTGTGACCTCTGCACCTCCTCTCAGAGCCTTCGGGCTGGACGGTGCGCAAGCCTTTCAGCTCCCTTAAGTCTGGTCCTTCATCATCTGTTTCACGTTCATCCGGGTGTGCTCCACGCTGGGGGCTGTGCTGGATGCTGGGGTCACAGCAGGGGGAGAGAAGGGACTCTGGGTGCATGTAATGTGTTTTAACAGAGAAGAGAGCTGGACGCAGAGACGGACGGCCACGAGCTGGACGCAGAGACGGATGGCCCACGCACAGGGCCTGGCGCACAGCAGCTCCGTGGATGCCACCTCCTGGTCATGCACGGTTTCCCTTTCGCTCGGGAGTCACCCTTGGACCTGGAGTCCAGAGGTTTCCAGGGACGGGCTCTGAGCAGCTGCCCCTGACCTCAGCTTTCCTTGTCTTCGCTGTGCCCTCTGGCCTTTTTATCAGCGTAGGGACACTGCTGGGATTCGCAATCGTCACCCATGATAGAACTTAAGGGCGACCACCAGAGCTTTCCTGTACTGGGTGTCTTCTGAACTTGAACCTGAGCCGTGGGATGGAGAGATGGGCTGTCAGACAGCTGTCCAGGGGGCCTGGTCCAGGCCTCCTGCCTCGCTCCTCAGAGTCACCGGCTCGCCTTGTCATCATTCCCATCACACCGAAACCTGGATCATCACCACTCTGTCCCCCTCGTCCCACTCAAAGAACATCGTAATTGCAGAATTAAATTAATTCAAGCGTCTCCTGAAATAGCACCCCCGTCACTGTGGATCGGATGGGTCTCCCTACCTAAATTCTCTGCTCTACAGAAAATGTGACATGGAGCCATGTCTCTGTGCTGCTGACTCCATCTTCCCACCGGATTGGACAATGTCCAGGGGCTCGTCTGTCACAGTCATTACTGCGTCCCCGGAGCTCCCAGTCTGGCGGAGCCTTGGCCCAAACTCAGCATTCCCCGGGGGAATGCATGACTGCATCCACAAGCCAGCGGCCAGCCTCAGGTCACCGCTCTTCCTCCCGTGCAGGTCCAGGCCTGACTCCATGCTCGCCCGGCGATCAGACCGGGAGGCCACACTCTTGTGATGCGCAAAGTGATTTCAGATGCCTGTCGCTCTTTCACGGTGACACGTGCTAGTGATTTAGTGTGCGTCTTCAGTTCGTGCCTCGGGCTTCGAGGTGCATATCTGGGCTCATCATTTCAGGGACTGTTCGAAGACATGTAGAAGATGCCGTGTGTGCATGTGTGTGTGTGTGTGTGTGTGTGTGTGTGTGTGCGCGCTCGCGCGCATGCACGCGCGTTAAGGGGGAAGGTTATGGGAACATTAGGCTATTGATTTTATTTTCTTCTTACCTCTATCAATAGGAGTAATATTGCTGTGTCTCTGTTTCTCTGTCTGAATCCCAATATTAGCTTTCTTACAATAAATGTAGAGGATTTGTATTTATAAACTGAGCTCAAGAAATATCACTAAGGGGAAAATTAAAGCTTTTATTTAGATCGATAACCTTTAGTGTAAAAAAATTATCAACGGCCTTTCAGTAAACATTCAGCTGGGAAACAATTGCACGACAAAGTTTTCGTTAATTTTTCTGAGCTCAGGATTTCTGGATTTTCAATTCTTGTTGCTCTTTATGTATTTTTTTAAACAATGTTTCTTTCATTTAACATATCATTCCTTCGAAACTTCTCTTTTTGTGCATATTTTATAATGCGCGCCCAGTATAGTAATTCCTGTATGTAACTTACAAATACTTACACAGACACACCTGTACTGGGAGTGCATGCTCAAGGGAACTTTTAAATTACATTTTAAATAACGGAAATGGAATAAAAGGCGTTCACATCATCCAGGAAAGACACGACTTCCGCTCTGGGTAAATAATTGACTATACTATTCACGTATTTACATGTTCCATATTAGTATAACGGTCATTTCATCTGGCATGTGTCCGCTAAATAGCAAATGTTACCTCACAGAAAAGGTCTAGATTGAGTTTAAAACTATAAAATCATATAGTAGGGTTTGATTGGCATCTCAATACAATCTGCCAGTCTTTCTGCCTCTACCTTCATCTCTCAGTCTGTCTGTCTGTCTGTCTGTCTGTCTCTCTGTCTCTCTCTCTCTCTCTCTCACACGTGCATGCACACACACACACACACACACACACACACACACACACGTACGCGCACGCATTACGCAGACAGACTGGGGAGGAACACAGCCCCGACATGGGGGAGTTAGAAGAGCCTCCTGGGTGCCGGGGTAGTGACAGGCACGGAGTGTTCTAGAAGCACAGAGGACACCGAGCATGGTCTCAGAGGTGAAAGGCCCTCCGGGGCAACCCACAGGAAGAGAGCCCGCATCCAAAGGCGCCAGTGATGTGTCCATTTCCGTTCTGTATAACATTTATTTATTTGCAGATTAAAAAAAAAACACAAAAACACTTGTTAAAAAAAAAAAAAACAAACTCACAAAGGTGGAGTTTAAGTCTGGCAAATATTTAAGGCTTGCGAGTCACCAGGAAATAGTTCCCGAATGTTAACATGTGTACTGCATCTTTGTGGGCGCAAGTTTTGAATGAAGTGTAATTGGTGGATTAAAGTGATAATTTACAGAAATCGATTTTCCCAGTTTTATATGGAGTTTGTTATTTTTAATAAGACATGGGTCCTATTTCTTTCTTACTTATTTTTATCTGTATAAAATTTTAAGCCGCTTTCTGAGAAACGTTTGAATCTAAAACTTATTTTTTAACTGACAAAAATTTGAGTAAAATGTTTTTTAAAAAAATTAAAAATCATTTCCTTCCATTCAGAAGTCAAGATGTCATTTTGCCAAAGAAAAATCCACGAAAGGCGAAGAGTGGGGGATGGGAACCCAGGAAGGGAGCTCGTGAGGAGCTTTCCCTCCCAGCCTGTCTGCGTGAAGCTTAGTGACAGCACAGGCGGCCGGTGCCCCTCATTGGTCTTGCGAAGACGAGAAGGGAGAGGGGGGAAGAACCCTCTGAAAAAGTTCGCAGGAGAGTCACTGAAACACCGTGGGGTCACCTTCGCTGTTTGGGATGAGTTAGAGCCAACAGGTGCTCTCCTCAAGATAACAGAGTTTATCAAAAAGAGCAATAAAAAGTTCCTGCAGTTAGCTCTGCAAACGACATTCAGGTTGCTGATTATTCGTAATCAATAGAGGAGGATTTTTCGTGCTTCTGTTTACGTATGCTTGTCCTTTTTATGACTGGACTTGCTAGCCAATCTGAAAGTCATTAAATGCTTCTGTTTTTCCTATGTACCGTGCAGGGCCTACTTGAGCAGCAGACAACTAGTGTGTTTCTACAATCTCGGAGAAGCGACATGCATGCCTATTGCCACTGCAGGCTGAAAATTCAGTTTATTACTCGGTTCTGGAAGGGAATGTGGAGATAATCGGTATTCACTCTCATGTGACGCCCATAAGCATCTCTGTGGCATTTTCAGTCACTTTACAGACAATTAACGCGGTGCCATGCTTTCTCATTACAGAAATAAGATAGACTGAAAGAACTAAGTCTCGTGACAGGGGAAGGTACACCGTCTCCAGAAGTATTTATAACCTGACTACGGTATGAGCACGGATGTTTCTGGAGTAACGGTGGCATCAAAGCCGTGGAACACGGGGGCAGCCAGGGGGTTTTGACGGAAAGCGAAGACTTCGCAGGTTCTCATGGTGTAATCCTGTCTTCAGCATCTACTCTGCTTACCTTAAAAGGCCATTTCTCGTCTTGGGACCTCATTTTTTCCATCTGGAAAAAAGTGATACCTGCCATACTGAGGAGTTTTGAGAAAGGCGGCACATAACAGATATTTCCTGGAATATATTATCACATTTTCCCAAGTTTTCAATTTTAATTATTTCTTCAGTCAATTATATAATTGGATTTCTAATCCCAGTTAACAGTTGTTCTGCGTGAGATTAGTCTCAGCCTACCTGATTTTAAGGATTTATTTCAACCGGCGTTGATAGTCCGTCATTGATGTCAGTGGGCGCTTGTTTACTGCTTAACCTTATTTGTAAGGGAAAACGTTACTAGTGATAGGACAAAGTAAACATTAAGTTTTAGTTCTATGAATGAAATCCAGTTAAAAATTGTTAAAAAGCGGTGCTCTTTCGGGTCACAGGCGTGCAGGGCTGGTTGGCCTGCCGGTCCCCAAGCATGACACACAGCTCTAGGAGGTCCCCATACGTGTCTCCTCGCCAGTCCTCTGTTCCTGCCGTGCAATCAGGCAAAAAAGGAAAAGTCCCGCTAATGCATGCGGGTTTCCTCAGCGCAGTGCGTCTTACCTGGGTTTGTATCTGCCGTCTTGTTGAAGACAGACGTGCGAGCCGATGTTCGGTGTAGAATGTTAACGTGCTCACTCGTGCTCACTC
>NW_011889011.1:589469-591074 GCF_000151845.1 Pteropus vampyrus
CACTGCGGGACTGACCTAGAGGGAAGCAAGGGACACAGATTCTTCCTGCCCCTGAGAGTCCTTTTGTTTAAACTTATTGCAAGGATATCCTTTTTCTTCCCTAAATGAATAATGCATTCTTGCTTTTCTCTCTGACGATGCCAGCATTCATGTATTCAGAACTTGGTGTTCCTTAGACAAATTTCTTCTGTAAACTGATGGCATGTCATATTGTAATGTTATCATTATACTTTATCTGCATTTACTTGCCCTAATCAACCACATAAGCATTTATTTCACTACTACATAAAGTGCCAAATTACATATTCTATTAAATGAAATATTAAAATTGAAGGTATCCGATACAATGCAGAGTATGGCAACATAGTTTAAAAAGATGTTGCATTCCAGCACAATATACTAGCGGGTATCTCATACTCTATTTATTTCTGGATATTGAATTGTTTTGACAGCTGTACGCACAAATGAGTCCTGCAGGGTTTCCGTTTAAAGCTCCCAGACGTCGTCTGCCTCAGATCGGAACACCAAGTTCACTTCAGAATTAAGCTCCTGCACTCAGGGACACTGATCTGAGGGTCTGGCCCCCTCAGAAGTCCTTCTGAAATAAAAGCAGAGACTTCTAAGGCTACTGTATGGAATCCAGATGCTTCATTTTCTTTACGTAAGCACACTTTTCAAAGAGCCTTGCCATCCGTGATCTACCCATCCGGTGTGCAATGGTAGTCACAGTGGAGGGCGGTGTGTGACTTTCCCAGGAGCTCCTGAGGGGGCGGCCTGCAGGAGAGGCACTGGGGGAGGGGGGCGCAATGGGGATCAGGGTGGTACTGAAGGGGAGAGTCGAAGGGACTAGCTCGACCCCGAGTGGAAGGTTTCTTAGAGACCAGAAGTAAGAAGTTGCATTAGTATTTATTTAGCCTTGAGAAAGAGAAATCACACCACACATCTTTTCCTGCCTCTCTCGATCCCCTTAGAGCACACAGAAAGTAGGGGATGTCACAGCTGAGGCCTCCTAACTCTGGGCCTTTCGAACGTAAGGTAGATGACCGGCCCCTTCTGTGTCGCAGGAACCCCGTGGGGTGTGGGATTTCGTGAATCGTGCCGTGACGAGCCCAGTGGAAGCACTGGGACCCACCTGATGGCGTTCAGATTCGGAATCTCATAGACACCATGCGGTCAAGCAAAACGAGGCCAAATGTAGCTCCGAAACCATTACGTTTAGACCTTGGAGAGAAATATAATGAAAACATATACTTGGTTTAAAATTTGTAAGAAGGAAGGAGGAGATTAGAGAAACAGAGAGCAGTGGCTTATTTAGATGACTTAAATAAATGCCCTGCCAGTGTTTTTCCCCGATACCTGGAATATGGGTCTCGCCCGAGTGCCTCACATCTGCTTCCTGCTGGGCTTCTGCGGAAGGGGAAACACCTCCTGAGTCTGGTGACATGTGGCCCTGTGGGGAGAACTGAGCACAGAGGCGCCTTCCAGGTCCCGTTTGTGGGCACTTCTGAGGAATTGTCTAAGCGTGACCCCGAAGCCCCATAAGAGGCTCCTTCGGGCTCAGGACGTTTCACCCTCTAAGACCCTAAGTGTCTGCGGTTTCACGTT
>NW_011889011.1:593225-616414 GCF_000151845.1 Pteropus vampyrus
TCTCTCTCTCTCTCTCTCTCTCTCTCTCTCTCTCTCTCTCTCTCTCTCTCGTGTCTTGGTTTCTGCCCTGCGTCGCCCGTCTAATGTGATTGAGTATTTAACGCTCACGCCGTCGGACAGAGGCCCGGATTGGGGTGTAAGCTCCCTCTGCGGGGCGCCCTTAGCGGGCGGGGTCCTCAGTGCCCGGGCTCAGGCGGTGACTTAGTCTCATCAGTGTGGCTGGGAGAGTGGGGTCCTCTCTACAGAGGGTGACTGCACGTGTGGCAGGAATGCACTGCGTCACTTTTCTAAGGAGGGTGGGGACATACGTGTGGCAAGGATGGTGGCCAGGCCGTGGCCCCAGAATGTAGGGATCCATAAGTATCTGTGTAAAATGGGTGACATAGCACGATTCGCCACTCTGGGCCCCTTCCTTTGTTCCTCGTGAGTGGATTGCACTATCTGTCTCAGCGTCTTTTACGGCTAAGTTCAGCATAATTTAGAATGGACAGAATCACCAGGGAAAACAGAATCCCTTTGTCGACACCAGCAGAACCTTCCCTGTTCCTCGAACTGTGCCGGCATTGAGAGTAGAGAAGTAAGCGAGGCAGAACCTAGTCCACCGGGTGACAAAACATTACAGTGGTGCTTTGAAGGGGGAGCCCTGGTGGCCCAGAGCTGGGGCTGCGGTAGCAGGGGAGCTTTGCAGGGAGCACCATGTTTAACCGGAGCTTGGAAGAGTGAGCACAGGTTTTCTGACACATGGAACAGAGTGAGGCCGTCCGCCTTCGGGTTAATGGACCGGACGTTAGCTGTGAGCCCAGGTCCTCTCACGATTACATGTGAGACTGTATGTCTGTGTGTATGTGTTATGTGTTTTACGTGTAGGGTGTGTGTGGGCGTGTAGGTCCATAATGTATATCAGATTTTCAATTCTTGTACTACACATTTCTCCAAACCATTTTGTAACTATTGGGCACTCCATTTCTTGCGTTTTAACTCCTTTACGAGACATGCATGGGCAGTGTCCCAGGATAACGCGTTTGAGCAGGTCAGTCGTGGGACTGCCCACGCCATGTCTTCAGCATGGGCTGCAGCCATGTGCTGCTTATCTGCAGGGACGCGTCTGAGAAATGTGATGTCGGGTGACTTTGTTGAAGCCGGACATCACAGGGTGCACTCACACACACCTGGCCGATCCACTGGCGCCGCATCACGGTGCATGGGCACGTGGCGTGGCATCGCCGTGCGTGCCATCTGTCGGTCAGGGCACGTGTCAGGGCACGTGGTGCAGCATCACCGTGCGTGCCGTCCATCGGTGACCACAACATCATTACGTGGCACGTGACTTTGCCGTTGAAGCAACTGCCATGCTTCAGGTCCCGCCTACTCAACACCGCTGCTCGTCCCCGCAGGCTTGTGACTGCGAGCGTGCGGTAACTGTGTTTAGATGGGCCTTTCTCCTTCGGAACCAGGACCGAAGCACGTGTAACAGAGGTGTTAAAATTCTCTAGGTCCTTCTATAAAGGAAGCTTTGACCCGCAAGTCTGTCTTCATTTTCTCCTAATTTTTTTTGTTCGTTCGAATCCCAGTGAAAATTCCTAATTCGCGGAAGTAAAACTGTTACACGTTTAAGCTTCTAAAGTTCTCAAAAAAAAAAACAAAAACCCAAAATCAACCAACTGCCAATATTAGAAAAGAAAGTAATTGGGATTCTTGGCAGTATTTAAGGGGAGATCAGTGATGTCAGATGTGAAAGGTCAAAAAGTGCTATTTATTAACACATGACCAGGAAATATGGTGTCTAAGAACGGTAGTTTATTTATTCAGCGCGCGCGCGCACACACACACACACACACACGCGCGCACAAATACTTGCTACTGTTGGCCAATAACTTGTACACCTTAAAAAGCACTAAATTCATCTTCGTTACCCAGCCAAATTTTTCTCAGAAGAAAACTAGTCTTGCAATGAAATTCAATTATAAATGAAAGCTCAGTGGAAGTAGCTATTATACCACTACTTACACATGGTTTAACCATTCGAACCGTTATTTTTCATAATATGTTGTTATTTCAAAAATTTCAATACTATTATTTCAAAATATTCTGTTAAAGTTATTCAAGTCTCATTGGCTTTCCGTGGGTAGATGTACCTGTTCCTGACAATGTACGCTCTTGGAGGTCTGTTAATTATGCCAGGAGAGATAAGGGAATGGACCTGAGGCAAAGTTCTTCTGATAAAAGTGTATGGTTTTTGTTCAGATAATTGCTTCTTCTTCCGGTCCTTAGCATCCAGATAAACAAAATTAGCATATCTAGGTAATCTTTAGTTCAACATACTGAATTTTTTTTTAGCTCAGAACTTTTGCTTCTTTCTAAAATGATTCTTTACAACAGTGTGGTAAAGAAAAATCATAGGCTTTAGTGTCAACTAGACCAGATTTCAAACTCTCCTTTCCAAACCAGTTCGACTGTGATTTTTATTCTCACACAAATGGACATGATGACATCTATTTTGCAGAGTCGGGAGCATGAGATGTGCGGCATATGTGAGTAAGTGCAGCTCAGTGACTGGAACGCGGCGGGCACTCAGTGAATGAGAGCGTCTCGGTCTACAGGGGCGAATTTCTGGGATGTTTACTATGTCTCTGGCCCAGGGACTTGCATGCAAATAGGCAATTAAGAAATAATGAACTGCTCCTGCAGTCACAGCTCCTTGGCGCCGGCTTCAGCCAAATCTTTAGCCAAAGATTTTCAATGGCCGCAGAAAGACGTGAAATTTGTCATCCTAGTTTTCTCTCACAGACGTTCCGGGTCAATGTACCGAAGGGTAAAGTAGAAAGCTAGTGATGGGAGCCGGCATGGCCTTCTGAACGGAGCAGCTTCCTGCTTTCCCCCGGCTTCCCAGGGCGGGACAAAGGTGTCAGGGCACCTGGGTGTTCTCCAAGAGCTTTATCCGCACTTCGATAAGGTCCCTGTGGAGAAGTTGCTAGAGCGAAATAATCCGCCAGCATTAACCACGCTGTTCTCACGTCTCCACAACGGCAAGCTGACTTGTAAAATGGGGAGTTTGAAGAGCCTATGGAGCTGCCATGTCTGAGGAAGGGGAAGACAAGGCACTGATTCAAGAACGAGTTTAGAAACTAATGACAAGCTGAAACTCCATCACCCTGGGGACATGTTGACAGCACAGGACCAGAAATAGGGGTGATGGGCAGGATAGAAACCAAGGCAGGCCACTCAGGCAGTATGCACAGCGCCACCGTGGAATGACGCTGCTAGTTATGGTAGCTAAGCGTCACTGAACGCTTGCTAGATGCCAGCTACCCTTTTAACTGTTGATTTATCTGGTCCTCACAGCAGTTGATGAGATGGGTAATATTATTACATTACCATCATTTTTATAAATGAGGAAACTGAGGCCCGAGAAGCTAAGTGACTTGTATTGATGGGCACGCCGTTAATAGGTGGGAGAGCTAGCATCCCCATCCTGATTCTGATCCCAGAATTCAGCTGTAATAACTCTTTTAGGATGAGTCCCGGATGTGTTGGCAGTCAGACTTCACAAAGCTGCATGAGTGGGCTGTGTGTCACCAACGGACATGCATGACTCACAGCACCTGGCCGCTGAACTGCTTCCTAAATGGATGCTGCTCAGTACCTGCAGGGTGTTGGTTCATTGGATGAGCTTTTGGGTTTGGGCCCAGAGCCGAACTGCTTGAAGTAATACACTAACGCTTAGCGGTGTCCCTTCTTCTCTGAACTGTCCCCAGGAAGTGCTCTGCCTCTGCTAGGAGCAAATGTTGAACAAATGGGTTGAAAGCACACCAAATTATTATCGTGCCCTAAGCATGAAATTACTCACCGTCCCTGCGCGGCCATCTGCGTTGATCTGCACTGACCCGGTCAGGGTGTGTATTGGGCCAAAGGCACTAGCAGTCTGGGGCAGAGGCCCGTGTGTGAGGAGCATCCATTAGACGCATAAGTTCCGAGTGGCTTTGTTCCTTGCTCAGAACCATTTTCTCAATGACACCCATGAGCCAAGCTGCTGGTTTTCAGTATCATTCACTGAATTATTTTTCCAGAGACAAGAAGTCCTATAGGACTCTTTGTGAACTATTAATATCCCAAATAACTACCACCGGTATGCCAAAACATGAACATCTAGTCTAGAAATGCTGATGTCTCAATTAGTTGCTATAATTATATTCATTTATACTGCTTTTGTTAGGTCGGGCAGAGAAATATTGTACAGAATAAATAAAAGTGAATTTCCCTTTGGTTTGGGCACCAGCTTTCCTTTTTATATTTATTTCTCTAAGAAATAAATCCAAATAAATTCACTTGCTCCCCCCCACAAAAAAAAATTCACAGTAACCATTATGTTATCTTAATGGGATAAATAGCGCCTTCCAGCACCTTCTGTTTGGTAGGAAGATGTCGTATAGGGAAGCAAAACAGTCTCCTGAACTTCAAGCCAATGAAATAATGAAACATAGATGGATATTTTAAAAATTTCTTTAGCGTCTTAATCCTGTGTCCTTACCGTTTGCTTTCAGTTGTATTTACATTAAAATACAATGTCATTTTTCTCCATTCACTATATTAAAAAAAAAAAAATCTGAATTTTAAAAGGTCAGCAAGATACATCTCTAGGAGAGGTAGCATCCAAACAACATGCCAGGTGAACTTACCCTTGTCACGAAAGATTATTAGCGACAGCAGAAACAAAACAAAAGAAAACAAAAAGCATGAGAACAAGAATTAAGAGCTGAAGATGGTGTCAGCCGAGAAATAAATAAAGACAGAATGTTCCAATTCCAGTGAAATTTGCTGTTAAGCTTTAAAGGAGAGAAAAGCTTTCTTTATAGAATAAACATCCACATGTATTTCAAGAGTTAAAACCCAAAAAGAGTAGGTGGTCACTTGATGATGAAGAGAGAGGCCATGCTGTGTTTACTCTTTATGAGCGAGCAGGAGATGACCTGGTTAGGGAGCTTTCTCGGAAGTCCCCAGGCCAAATGTTTTGCATTTTTTTGGAGCACGCTTGGAAAGCACCTGTGAAGATTTCGTGGGTGACATCTTATTAGGACAGTGATTATACTTCCAGGTCCCTCTCCCCTGAAAATCTATGCAGGGACATGAGTTGAAGGATATGCCCGTTATCCAACTTTTCAATGGCCACTTCTTGAGAGTCTACTATGTGGCAGACACTTTTCTCATAAAGGGTACATTGGGGAACACTAGAAAAATAATTTATAGCAAGGAGAGGCAGGAAGCATGTCAACAAGCACGTGACCAAGGGAATTTCAGGGAGCCATGAGCACTGTGAAGGAAGTAAACCAAAAAGGCGTGATAGCAACTGACCACGGATGAATCCGATTATTTAGGTCTGGAATTCTAGAAAGACTTCACCAAGGGAGAGGCCTGAGAGGTGAGAGGCGAGGGAGCAGGAGGAGCCGCCACACCGGCATCGTGGGGCAGGGCGCTTGGCATAGAAGCCGCAGGCTGGCGTGGAACAAGCAAGGCCCGTGGGACACTTGGTGTGTGAGGGTTCAGAGAGGGGCAGGCTGCAGATTGCCTAGGACCGGTGGGCTGCAGCCTGGAGTTTGAAGTTAGTGTATCATTTTATTTTTGAAACTGAAAAATCAGGGAAAACAATTCATCATTCCTCAGTAGAGAAATGGGTAAATCATTAAATAAAGTCACACTAAAATGCTGTCTAGATGTTTACAGAATGGGGGAGCTCTGAGTTAACTGACATGGGGCGGTGTGAATCATATCTTATTAAGTGAAAAAGTATGTTGCAGAACACCACGTGTAATACGGCATTTTAAAGAAAAGCAATATCGAGATACATAGGAAAATCTGGAAAGTACACACCAAACTCTCTGTTAGTGGTAGTAGGTGAAGGCAATGTGGAATTGAATGGTGGTGAAAAGGGACTTTGAGTTTTACTTTATACACTTAATTGTTTTTGTTAAGTGAGACGGCATCTATTTTATTATTGATCAAAATAAACAAAAATAAGAATAACCATGACTATAAGAAGGAAAATGCTCAAGAGGGCATATCTAGGAAACTGGGAAACTGGACAGTTTTTAGCCAAAGAAAATTCTATTCCACATATTGGCAAAGAAAAGAGATTCGTATTCTAAAAACTGCCTAGGGCCTGTGGTCGCTTTTGCCTCGCCTGGCTGCCTTCCGGAGTAAAAGCATTAGATCGCATTCTGCACATTCTGCCATCTTCCTGGTTGTTCCTTTTCCCACACATGTCTTCAGGTCTGCACGTTGGCTCGCGTGTGCCGTTTAAGCCTCTTCCCATCCTTCACCCCTGTCTGTCACCCAGCCATTTTTCGGTATAAATTCCAGAACACATCTGAGAGGGCCCGATTCCTTGCATGTTAAGGTGATCCTTTAAAGGATGCTCTCTAACCAATGTGAGCTTTCAAGACAAGGGACGGGGAGTGAGACTCTCTTGTTTGAAAGAAGACTTTGAGCCTCCTTTGATGTTTCAAACCCCCTTTCTTCTGGCCTCCCACTTGCCCAAGTAGGTGCCTTTTTAATATTTGGGGACATTTTATTCCCAGGTTAATTATAGTCACGAGGAAGAAAGGTTTGGAGTTTCTTTTGCTTGAGCATTACTGTGGAATTTGAAAAGACAGGCTTCTATATTATGAGACTGATGGCAACTCTAGAAATTTCATTGAAATTAAAAATAGTCCAATGAACAGGTCGAGGGCTGCAGATGAGAGAGGAAATTGTTTCGGTATTGTTTTACAGAGCAGCGCGTTAGCATATACTACCAATTATTTATATTTCTGAGTCACACCTGTGAATGTCTGCATTTGTAATGTCGTCAGCTGGGATTAGATTTTAGCCTACTTACGAACCAGTAGGTTAGCTGGCTGCCATTTCAGACCACTGGCAGGAGGCACGAGTTCCTTGGACCAAAGGCAGAGCCCGGGGTAGCACCACGCAGCAGTCAGCATTAGCGGCCACGTGGTTGCATCACTATGTCACACACCCTGGTGCCAGAGCAGCGAGGTGTTGGGTCCAGGTGCGTACTGATCTTGGCGTGGATTTGCACCTAGCTGAGGACACAGAGCTGGGGAATCCACTGCTTATATACCGAGCAGTAAGCAAGTCCGCTTTTTGTCCAGGGGCAGACATTGTCTTTTCTCTCAAGATGACCAGTGTCGTAAGCAGCCTCGAGAAATGGCCAGGCAGGAAGTGGACGGGACCTTGCAGGCTTGGCGTACCTACCCAGCCAGAGGCCAGGCAACTCTTTCCTAGCAGGACTATAATTTTCTATCATATTTAATAGTATATAATTACGTCCATGTGTGCACACGTAATTACATATGTGTTTTAAAGTCTTTTAAGACTTCGTGGGTTAATAGTGAACGATGATAATGCCCTTGCTTATTTCTAAAAGAAAAGTGCATAACGTAGCAAGGAAAGGAAAGAAGCGATCTTATTGTCATTTATCTTATGCTCTCGAGTTCACTATTCACTAAGCCTGGAAGAATAAACAGAATTTCCAAATAGGTATATTCATTAGCTGCTAAGTGGACATACCTTAAACTATAGACTGCCTTGAATATTATATGAGTTTCTATAGAAAAATAAAGGTTTTCATACAAAAAGGGGGTTAGTGATAACTCAGAATTTTAGCGTCACCATGGAAACCAGGTTGAATTAAAACAACACAAAAGGACTTTAAATGGGGGCTTTTTCACAGTATACTTCGAATGGTCTCTGGAGGGCAATGATGTGGGTGTGTGTGGGTGTCCTAAGGGATGTATGACCCCTGTACCTACTGGTCGTCTAGAACTACTTCACGTAGGAGAAACAATTTCTGTGTAGAGAAAGTGTTTTTAGTTGTGACCAGGGAAAATTGTCATGGAATAATGTTCCCACTGTGTAGAGTTGGCTGACTCGTGTGCCTGGCCACCATGAGTATGTGTTTGAACATAAAACTGCCACTTTTCTAGTATTTTTCCCCAATACTTAGAATCTTCTCTAAATTAGTCTGGTTCACCTGACAGAATTTTCTTCTATCCTAAAAGGAAGAAAGATATAATTGAAGAAAAATATAAGTTCGGGTAGAATCGATTTTTATTTTTATTCAGTTTTCACTCTAATAGGATTAGATTACTTATTTTAAATGACTAGTAGTTAAACTCCTTTTCCCAAATTATCCTTGCACTTTACTATTACTTCTTAACATATTATAACCAAGCATTATGATATTTCGAGTTATGAAAATGTATTTCATGTGTTTCATTTAAGCTAATTTCTTACATTTACTACATGCAACCTTTAAAGCATACATTTCATGTAGTGGAGGGAAAAAGAGAAAATGTTTAAGATGATTTGATTTTTCACAAATTAAAGTTAGATCTGTTGAATCAACTTATAAATTGATAAGCAGAAGAAACAGCATATTTTTTGAGGGTACAAAATTTGTCTCCTCACCTATAATTTTATCAATGAATATCTTTTTGAGCGTCCCTTTGGAACACTGCAGGATATATTCGGTAGAATGTTTTTGGATCTTTTACCTTTAAATTTATCATGCACAGTATAGAGTCCGAGTGATTCATCATTGAAAACTTGAGAATTACCAGTCCCTCTTTTTCATAATTCATCTAAATGCTTACCGGGGTAGAAATGTAGTTTCTGGCTTTGATTACCTGGTTTTTACCTGTGATTAGGCTTTCATCCAGTTTCCCTAGAATATCATATTTAATGCCCTCGAGTTCCAATTTGATCCCAGGCTGCCATTGATCACAGAGGTTGATAGTACACGTGCAAATAGGACTCGGCATGTTAATACTATAAATTTCCCCCATTTTTAGCAGAAAAACTTAAACCTAATTTGAACACAATATTGAGCGCTTGCACATCATATCATGCATCACTGCTACGAAATCAATATGACTTTTTACAAATAAGAAATAGGTGAAAGGACAGGCAGACAATGTCTCTCTGTCTTGTATCTGTCTGTATCAGTGCGCTCGGGCTGCTGTAACAAAGCACCGTCGACCGAGTGGCTTCAACAACAGGCATTTACATCTCACTGTCCTAGAAACCAGAAGTCCGAGATAATGAACTGACTCAGTTCTCGGTGACCGGCCTCTTCCTGGCTTGCACGCAGCCACCTTCTTCTGTCTGTGTCTTCATGTGGCAGAGAGAGAGAGCAACCTCTTCCTCTTTTTATAAAGCCGTCATTCCCATCTTGAGTAACCCCTCCCCGCATGACTTTATCTCACTCTGATGACCTCCCAAAGGCCTCATCACAGTGGAGGGTAGGGCTTCAATATATGAATTTTGGGTGGAACCTAATTCACTCCATAGTGTGTCTTCTGTCCCCTACCTTGTCCTTACACTTCATTTAAACACAAAGCCAACTTGTGAGGTAAAAACGTAACCGTTTCAACCTGACTGATGTCTACAGGTCACCCTTCCCCCAGTGGCGGAGGACATTTCTTTACAGCTGATAAGATGGATTGTCTTGTTTTAACAGCCGGCATCAAAGACACTGGCCGAAGTGCCACAGTTCTGATGAGAATACTTCGCTTAAGATGAAAGATGCTTCTAAAAAGCTAGGACTTTTTTTTTTCTTCTTTCTTTCTGTTCTTTCCATTCTAATTTTTACTAAATCTCAAAGCTGTCAAAAATGTAATTTGAAAACCCATCATTTATCAGTGTTGTTTTTCAAAGGTCAGTCCCGTTTCCTTTTCTGCGTTTTCACCAGTGTGTCTCACACCCAGCAAAAATGGAGTTGCAGACCCACGGGCCTCCGTAGCTAAGCTGGAGGCCGCCCCGAGCTGGGGGCCGTGGTGGTAATGGTGAAACCAGCATTTTCCTTTGACTTCCTGGCCCCTGTGAAGGGTCGCTGGTCTGCACGGGGCCGTGGTGTCAGATGTTTTTTTTTTTTTTTTTTAAAGAACAAATAACTTCTTTTAAATGCTGTTTTTAAGATCCCGAAAAGAGGAAAACAGATCTGCCAGGATCCGAGGAGTGAAGGGAGGCTGTATAGGAAGTGGCGGAACTCAAGTTCGTCGAGGTTGAAATTCTTTTCAGAGGAAATCTTGTCTCCTTCCAAATCTGTTCCTCCCTTTATCACTCGTTTTAGCAAGGAAACGGAATAAATGCAGATATTAGGAGACTATATAGATGCCATTATATGTAAGACCATATATGATTTTCCAAGTAAATAGTCCACAGGAATGTCGGGAATTGTTTAAGGATAACTCACCGGAAGGCAAAACATTAAGCATCATGGATCAAAATAATGAAAAAATAAACTGACCATCGTTTGCAATATTGGAACACTCTTTAAAAAAAAAAAAATAATGGAACAAAAAGAAAGAGGAAACTAACCTTTATTTCCTACCTATCTTATGCCAGGTATCATGTAAATGCATTATGTTTAGCCGTGTTTTAATAAGTGAGACCCTAAATAGTGAGAATAGAGAAAATAACTAAGTACTGTATGACACAGGAGGGCTAGAAGTTAGGCAGCTTAGAAGATATTTTGAAGAATAATACTTGGTAATATATATTTCAACCAGTTATAAATATTCTTATATCAGTGTTTTCCAAAGTGTGTGTTCTCTGGTGTTTGTTTTGTAGGGTATTGATGGTTTCTGTGAAGAGAGAGTGCCATAGTAGAATAAGGTTAGCAAGCTCTTAAACATATATCTTTACTATAGAACTTTACTAATAGGCTAACATCTGTGACCTGCCTAATAATCAATGCTACTTAGCTCTATTTGGCCATCAAGCACTGTTTTCCTTGGAGCGCTCCAGGGGACTGGTGATGACAGGTTTGGGGAAATACTGCTTTAGGTACCTGAAAAACGGGATGGGAGATCATTTATAACCATGATTTTTTAAATTTAAAAAGGTATACTTAGTTATAATAAAGAAAAAGAGAAAAAACCAGGAACTAGTGGTTTATTCTGTTTTGAGAAAATGCTGAGACTTCACTAGCAAATTCACTCTTGGTAAAAAGATTATTGGATTAGAAGTGAAGTGACTGGATTCCATTCTGGTCCCATCACTAAGATTCTGGACAAAGTGATTGAACATCTGTTAGCTTTAATTTTTAACTCTATAGAATGAACTGACCAGTTTAGGACTCTCAAAAATCCCACCCAACCCTAACCTTAAGTGACGCAAAATGTCTGTGAGGTCATAGAACTAGAACAAATACTGTAATTGTACCAAATGTTCTGAGGGTCTTTGACAACTAAATCCAGGCAATTTATTCAGTCACTTAACAGTCTTTATTGACTAAGATGTCTTCCCTGGCAATGGTCCTCTTCAGCCGAGCTCCTGTGTAAGTGTACGTGTTTGTTTGGATGGGGAGCTTGGGGTGGGGGAGTGGGTAGAGATAATTTAGACAAAAAGTACACAGATTCTTGATGATTTCTGAGAGTCATCAATACTTGGATGAAAAAAAAATTCCAAAATTATGAGATAGGGAGAAATGAGAAAACGGGATTCTTTACATTGTACTGTAATTTCGCATGCAGTCAACAATTTTAATGATCTTTAGTAGTATATACAGGAACTATTTTGTAATTAGTAAACTATATTTTTATCATGAATAGGAGTTGGCTTAAAGGCAAGAAACCTAAATAAACAAAGTCCCTTTAAGAACAGAGAACGGTAAATTCGTAGTACTTGAAAGTTCATAGCCAGAAATGCTTTTTTCAAAACATTTTAACTTTTATTTTTCAAGGAGACACAAAAGCTTTAAACCTGAAGATAATTCTAAGCCTTTCATATAGTCAAATGCCAACCTAACTGAATCAGATTTTAGAAATATTTTGGGAACTCACAGGAATAGAAGAAAAGCACTGGATGACTTTTACTGTGCCAAATGAAAAAGAAACATTTTGGAAAATTATTTCAAACAATTAGATTGCAATATGGTGGCGTTTGTCCAGCCCCGCCACTTAGTAAAGGCTTTTAAAAACAGAGTCGACACTGTCGTATGAAAAACTCCCACCCAACGTAAAACTAAAACTAAAAATAAAATAGAGCGTTTTAAATTATGGAGCAGGTATAATTTTGTTCATTCCCTAGGAAAAGAAGAAAAACATTTAAGTTTTAAATTAAGCATGCTGTGTTTAGTTTCCACCTATTTATCTTACCTACTTAAAGTTTAAATTATGCCATTATAATGCCATTTAAATTTGGGGGGAAAAAAACGTGCTTTCAAGACCCGAAATCAAACCTAAAAAATGAGGAGGCTAGCCTTTAATTGCTAGAATTATAATACCCCCTGCGTCCTTTCTCGATGTTTCTATCACTTAGCAAGTACTAATTTTAGCAGAGTTAGGAAGGAAAAGAATGAGGCATTCGTGAGACGAAAATGATTTCAGAGGACTATGGCTTCCGCGTTTTAACTTGCTTTCCCTGTCTACCTATCCGCATTCTGTGTCACCTCCGCTACGTCCCACCTGCACCTGGAATCCCCTCCCCTCTGAACTCAGGGTCTTCATGGATGGGGACGGTCCCCGGATCTACACACGCACTCACCTGACCAGGCTTTCTACTGCGCAGGTTATTTTTCCTGAAACAGCAGTTTGGACTGAGAAGTGCTGACCTCGCTGGCTCCTCGGCGTCCACACTAAGTAAAGGGTCTGTCCAGAAAGCCTGAAGGTGCGTCCTTTCTCTCAGGCACAGGTAGAGGCGGTCCAGCTCATTTCCCTTGTGGACGACCTGAGACCTGAGACCTGCTTAAGAAGATTGGCTCTGCCTCTCAGCTCCACCCACCAGGTTAACTTGGGTGCAAAGGGGTGTCCAGGTATCTCCACCCTTACCAGGTCCTGGGGGGCCGTGCTTTAGGAAGGGCTCCTGGCACTGCTGTGTGCGACATCCAGGTCTCAGTCCTTTAGAGTCACGCGGTCAGGGTTACCGGGCTCTGCCTCGCCTGCGGCCATCTTGCTCTCACCTGCGTCTGACCCTGTGGGGTGTGTGACAACAGAAAGCACACCCGTGATAGAGGGGGTGCCGCAAAACCCCCTCTTCTGGAGGTTTAGCTTTGTCATTTAATGTCGAGTGTAGCTCAAAGGTGGTAGGAAAACCGCCTCGATTTTCTCATTCCGTTTTATCCCACAGGAAAAAAAAAATCTAGCAAATTTAGTAATCACTAAATTTGCACCCAAAAAATCATATCGAAGACACTTTTGCTAATTCTTCTCAGTGTCTAATGAGCTGTGTGAGCCCAGTGACACTCTAGAGTCTCTTGAATGTTCCTGCTGCATTTTTGGCAACTGAATTTGAAATAAAAACCTGGGCCAGCCATGGACATCACTGCACCAGAATTTATTTCACAGTAGGATGAACATGGTATCAGGCAGCCAATGAGTCCATTTCGGACAGGCAGTGGTATCACAGCCAGTGAACTGTCCTTGTGACTCATGTTTGCTTTAGCCTTGTCAAGTCACAGGAACGGAAATGAAAGGCAAGAAGCCTTGCATCACAGAAATCATGGCAATGGCAAAATAGTTCATTTAATAAAAATTAACTTTATGTCCAGCTTTATAAGACTATGGAAACCATAAGCAATTTATTAAATATACACATGTGTCTATAACATTCACATTAAACAGATATTAGCATTTTCCTTTTAAATAAAGTGTTAGCCTTGTCCCTTGCATACTGTAGAAAATCACTTGTCTTAGCTCTGATGGGTTTTACGACCTGGCAGCGGTCGTGACTGGGGAAGGCGGAGAAGGTGGAGGAGGAGGAGGAGGAGGAGGAGAGGAAAACCTCACAGAAATGTCATTTTTAACAGCTCGATTTGGGTATAATTTAGATAATATAAAGCTTCACCACATTCGAGGCATATTCATCTCCCCCAAAAGTTTCCTCGGCGCCTTCATAATCCCCCTTACTCACCAGTCCCATCCCCTGCGCCCCAGTTATGCCCTGACAAGCATCGCTCTAGACTACTTTGCATCTTCTGGAATGTCAAGTGTACGGAGCCATCCAGGACGTGTATGTCGAGGGGATTCTTTCGTCCAGTGTAGTCGGTTTGAGAACCATCCATGTCGGCGTGTGTATCGCTAGTCTCGTCCTTTTCACTGCCGAGTTGTATTCCGCTGCGTGAACGTACCACAGTTCATTTCTGTCCTTCTGTCGATGGACATTTGGGTTGTTTACAAGTTTGGGCTAATAGGAAGTTACTATGGATGTTCGTATACAAATCTCGTGTAGTTACGGTTTTTCTTTTTCTCTTGTGCAAATACCTAACGTGTGAAAAGGCCTTTTCCTATTGTTGGGTATGTGCTTCCATTTTTAAGGAACTGCCAAACCACTGTCCAAGGTGGTTGTAATATTTTACATTCCCCCCAGCAATATAGAGGAGTTCCAGTGCTTTCCATGGTTGTCAGCACTCGATCTGGTCAACTTTTTCCATTTTAGCCATTCTAATAGGTGTGCGGTGGTATCTTAGTATGATTTCAATTTCCATTTTACTAATACATAGTGATGTCACACCGCTTCTCATGTACTTAATTGCCATCACATATTTTCTTTGATGCAGTGTCTGTTAAAATCTTTTATCCACTTTTTATCCACTTTTTATTGGATTCTTTTATTACTGTTGAGTTTTGATTGTGATATATATATATATTTTTTTTTGAGTGGGATTTATATACACACACGCACATTATATATATTCTGGACTATACCATTTATCAGATATATAATTTGAAAATCTTTGGTTCAAGTTTGTGACTTGGCATTATAGTAACAATGTCTTTTACCAGCAGAAATTTTAAAATTTGATGTAGTTAATTTATAAATTTGTTTTTGATGATCATGCTTTTGGGGATCCTAACAAGGTAATATTTTCTTAACCCAAGGTCACAAAGATGTTAGTCTGTTTGCTTCCAGGGATTATATAGTTTTAACTTCTGCGTTTAGGACTATGATCAGGTATGCGTTAATTTTTATATGTGGTAGGAAGAATCCAAGTTCTTTTCTTTTGCATATGGGTTTCCATTTATCCCAGCACCATCTCTTGAAAAAACCATCCATTCCCTACTGAGCTGCCTCTGCTCCTTTGTAAAGGTCACTTGTCCACGTGTCTGTTTCTGGGCTTTTCTGGTCCATCGATTTGTTTGTTTCTCCTGGCACCAATGCCACTCTCTTTTCATGACTGTAGTTTTCGTGTGGGAATCAGGCGATGTTCTCTAACCTCGTTGTAGATATTCCAGGTCATTTGTGCTGCCAGGATACTAGGATCCCTTTTTCGATTTCTAAAATCTACCCATCAGTCAGTCATTCAGTTCTGCTGGGATTAGACTTGGACTGCGGTGACTCCGTCGATGGACTCGGTGAGAATCGATATTCTAACATGACCGAGTCTTCTAACCCATAAACACAACGGTCCTCTCCTTTTACAGCGTCATCTTTATTTCTGCTTGACAATGCTTTTGGTTTCCACGTACCAGTCTTTCTCATCTTTTGTCAGATTTGTTTTCGGTATTTCATGTTCTTTAATGGTACGATAAATGATATTTTTTAAATGTCAGTTTCCACCTGTTTGTTGGTAGTCTATGGAAAGACGATTGTGTACGTCGAGCTCGTATCTTCCCCCTTGTCTGCGTTCACGTATTGCTTGTAGTAGCTTTTCGTAGATCCCACAGCATTTTCTACACGGGTGATCACATAGTCTTTGAATGAATATAATTTGTCTTCTTCGTTGCCAGTCTGGATGTCTTTTATTTCTTTACTTTGCCTGGCATCGCCCAACACCTGCAGTGCAGTGTGAATATCAGCAAAATGAGGGGACCTTCGCGGCGCCCCCTTCGGCCTGCAGTTTCAACATTTCTTGGGGGTAAGCCATGCTCTTCTGGTGCATTCTCTTCCTCAGGCCGAGGAAGTTCGTTTTATTTCTCTTCCTGGCTTGCTGAGAAGTTTTTAATTGGAAGTGGATGTTCTACATTTGTCACATGCTTTTTCAGTGTGTCTCATAATCTTAATTTTTTTCTTTTTTAGTTTGTTAATATGATTAACACAGTGATTTTTTTTTTTTTAATGTAAAATCAATCCTGCATTACTGGGAGAAACTCTACTTGGCCATAATGTGTTATTCTTTTTATATATCGTTGAATTCCAAACAATTTTTTTCTCTTTTCTGAATGTTCACTATATATTGTTATTTTTATATCTGTGGTTATGAGGAATATCAATCTGTAGCTTTCCTTTCTGTAATGTCTTGATCTGATTTTGGTACCGTAGCAATGCTGGCTTCATTAAATGAGTTGGGAAGCAGTTGTTTTCAATTTTCTGGAAATTTTTGTATAGAATTAATATTATTTTTTCTTTAAATGTCTGGTGGAAGTCACTGGAAGACTTTTAACTACAAATTCGATTTCTTCAATAAATAGTATTAGGTCTATTCAGGTTATCTCTTTCTTCTTACTGAGCTTTTATAGACTGTCTTTCAAGGAATTTGCCGATTTCATCTGAGTTGCCAAATATGCTGACATAAAACTGTCTATGATATTTCTTTATTATCTTTTTAATATTTGTATGACTATAGTGATATCACCTCTGTCATTATGGATATTGTATTCTCTGTCTAGAGGTTTATTTTGATTTGAAATCAGCTTTGATTTCACTGGGTTTTCTCTGTTGTTTTTCTGCTTTCTATATCATTTGTGGAACAAATTACAGCCTGTAAACAAATCCAGCCCTGTTTTTATAAAGCCTTTGTATCTACAAATGATTTTTACATTTTAAAGGATTGTGGGGGAAAAAAAAAGAATGTATAACAGAGACCATATGAGACCCACAAAGACTAAAATATTATTTGGCCCTTTACAAAAAAAAAAAAAAAAAATCTGCCCGTCTTTATTCTATATCATTGGTTTCTTCTGTAATCTACTTCCTTTGGATTAATTTACTCTCCTTTACTTAGCTTTTAATTGTGGAAAATGCCATTTATTTCAGATCTTTTCTAATATAGGCATTTTTTGAAATAATTTTTCTTCTAAGTACTGTTTTCTATTTGTTTCTTCTTTGTTCCCTTTTCCCTGTTCGTCTGCTTTCTTTCGATTTATTTGTATTTTTATTGTGATTCCATTTTATCTCTGGTTTACATTTTGGAAAGTTCCTATTGCTATATTGTTTTAGATTTTGTTAATATTTCCTTCTGCAGTGATTTTCCTGCCCATAATTCTATCCAATATATTTTTTTCTCTCATATATTATAATTTTCAGTTCTATAAGTTAGTTTTTTTTAAAAAAATATATTTTCCACGTCTCTGCTCACTGAACATATGAAGTACAGTTGTAATTGTTTTATTGTCTTTGCCTGTGTCAGTTCTGGATCAGTTTCTAGACTGAATTTTCTTCTCATAATGGGTTTTCTTTTCTTGCTTTTTTGAATGCTTAGTGATTTTTTATTGAATGTCACATGTTGGAATTTATGCTGTTTGGTGTTTGATTTTATTGTGCATGGGGGTGTTGTTTTTCTACAAATATTTGCGAGCTTTGTTCTGGGGCAAAATTTCATTACTTGAGAGTGGTCTGACCCTTCCAGGTCACGTGCTTGTCCCTTAGGCAGGACCGAGCATGGCTCAGCCTGGGCTCATCATTCCCCATCACTGAGCAGGGCACTTTCGCTCACCCTTCCAATGCGCCTGATGGGGACAGGCACCGTTGGTGGCCCTGTGGGGGCCTCGGCGTTGTCATCCCTAGTTCAGTACCTTGGATAGTTCCCGCGCATGCGTGAGCGGCGCACCTGCGGGGCAGGCCGCGTCTGCAGATCTCTGGGGCTCACCGAGGGCCCTCTCCGGCATTTTCCCGTCCAGCTCCATCTCCTCGATTTGGAGAATTCTTTAGGCTTTGCATGGGTTTCCCTCCCTATACCCCAGCCCGGAAACTTTCTAAAGGGAGTAAGCTGGAATAATTGTGGGGCTCACCTCATTTATTTCTGTCTCTTAGGGACCACCATTCTCTTAATGCTTGATAGCCAGTATCTTGGAAACCGGACAGAAAAAAACAGAACAAAACAAAACAAAAAAACCACAGAATAATCGCCGCCCACCCCCCCCCCAAAAAAAGATTTTAAAAACCCATATAAAATCAGAGATGAATAAACAAGGAAACAGAGGTAAAATAAAGATGATAAATAGAGCTAATGATTGGCTTTTTAAAAGATGGATAAAGTGGATAAAAGTCTTACAAGGTTGAGAAGAAAAAAACAGTAAAGCTACAAATAGATAATATTAGATATAAAAAGTACATATAACTGAGATAATTCAGAAATTAAAATGATGCTAAAGGATAGGTAATCAATTTTATGCAATAAGTATGGAAACTTGTATGAATTATATACTTATTAAAGAAAATAAAACTTATCAAAAGTGATTCATATACTTAAAACTAGTAATAAAATAAAACAAAATTTAAAAAAAAAGTGATTCGGTAAATTTCGAATACTCTATTATAGGAATTAAATTTCTATTTAGAAATATTCCATTAAAAATCATCATGCCTAGATAGTTTCATAGGCAATGCTGAGTTCTACCAAACATTCAAGGAACTAATTCCTATCTAAATATTTCCTCAAATGAGTTTGTTGTTTTCTCAGTACTGAAAAAGAGACATCCTCCCATTAATATTTTGATTACCTGAATGTCTAAAATTAATAAGATTAATCAAGAAAAGTAAATTATAGGTCTGCGTCATTTATGACCATAGATAAGAAAAATCTTAAATACTGGAACGCTATATTTAAGAACATTTTATATATATATATAATGTTCTTAAATATATATATATAATACATAAAAATGTATTACATATACATACATATATACACACATAAATACACACACACACACACACATACACACATACATACTTACGTACATATATACATACATATAATCACAGCCCAGTATGGTTAATTCCAGATATACTTGTTTGGATTGACCTGAGATAATAATGTCATTTACCGTATTGATAGAAGAACACAATTATCTGATTTCAATGGATGCTAAAAATTATTTAGTAAGAGTAAACATACATTCACAATTAAGAACTTAAACTAGGAATGGAAGGGGATTTTATCTAATAAAAAGGATCTATTAAAAAAAACTAGTAAATATGATAAAATACTCAAAGCTTCCCTTTAAGGTTGAGAAAAAAGATAACTATTTAGTTTAAAATAAATGAGAAGGCTTGAAAAAAATATTATGGTTGGATATAGGAAGCAACAAAACTTTTATTCACAGCTGATGTGACTGTTTACGTAGAAAGCCCCAAAGAATATAAAGATGTGGAATTCAAATTCGCAAGAGAATTTGTAACTTCTGGATAGATAGATATCAACATACAGAAATCAATTGCATTATTAGATGATAGCAACCAATAGTTAGAAAATGTGATTTTTCTAAGTGTCCATTTACAATTGCATGCATCTAAATATACTGAACCTTGGAAGAATCCAACAAAACACTTATCAGGCCTTTGTGAGTAACTTGGCAAAACTTTATTGCTAGAGGTTAAATAAAACCTCTGTAAATGGAGAGATGTACCTCGGATTATGAGCAATCAGCCCTTTTGTTAGCCATCCCAGAATGCATTCAGGAGCCACAATACGCAATCAGCAAGTTGACTCATTATCTTATTACTCGGAAGGGATGCATGCTTGTTGCTATAATCCGTTTGTTTCCTCCCACTCCAGAGTACACTGCAGTTTTTTTTAATTTCTTTGCTTTGCGTGAACCATCAAAGTTCAGACCTCCACCCAGGCAGCTTGCTGTGTGTAGCCAGTGTCTGCGGTGATTCTGGAAATGACTAGTTTTGCTGTTAGACCAATAAGGTGATGATTTATCTATGTTTTCTTAGAAGTGGACAGGGAAGAGAAGGAGCTGATGCGTGAGGGGGACTTTTGTTTGTCCTGAGTCGCGATGGCCTTGGCTTTCGCTTCTGCAGGTCTGGAAGGAGGGCCCTGGAGCCCGGGGACCATCTCCCTGAGTTGGGGGCTGTTGGGGTTATGGCAAATGAAGTTTCTGAATGGCTTACTTGGTTCTCAGTTTGGGCCTAGGGAAATTACTTACCTTCCTATGCCCATTTGTGTTTGTTTTCAAAATCTTAGCAGAACAATCTGCTCAAGATATGCATAGGGACAGATTTTAGATAGACACATGTTGTTAAAACCCAGTGAAACCCTTATCTCCCTCGCCATCAGTGCAAGCAACTCCTCAGACCAAAAACCAGACCAAGCTCGCACAGTTCCTCCTTGCGTGTGAGCTCACTGGACTCAGGCTCCCTGAAGCTCCATCCTGTGGAGGGGACAGAAGGAGCAAAATGCCCTGGGATGTCGCCGTAGACCCCTTCCCTCACCCTGACGTCCCCAGGACCAGTTTTCCCCGGAGCAGGGCAAGGACAGGGTGGCATATGTCTTCCCATTGTGGGGCGGAGATTGAAAGGAGGTCGCTTTCATCTCATCTCAAAATAACGATGAGCCATGGACTCTCCTGACCCAGGAGCAGAGCGCCCTCTGACGAAGCATGAGCTGGTCTTGCTCATTCCTTCTGGCATGTACAGCCTCACATCCCTTGGCGTCACTTCAGCTAATAACTAATATGATGTCATTCACTTATAGTATTCATAGAACCACATCTGTCGAAAATAAATTTACATTAGAAATTAAGATAATGCCTCCAAATCACCAGTATGATAATTCACTAGGGGAAAATCGACTCATAAAAGTAAGGTAAAACAGAGACCCTCTGATTGCGAAGTCTCTGTCGATGATTTGAGATTGCACATTGAAGACCATATGTTTCGATACAAATGTGACATGTATCTAATATTGGGAGCATTTCCAGAAAGTGCTGTGCAATATGCTCTTCCAAAAAAAACCCGAGTCTTGCTCGGTGTAGTGCTACACCGCAGTTACACACGGCCGTTTGCGGATTGCATGCATATGGGTATGGCCCCTCAAAACAAACTTTCCTTTTAGACTTTTATTTCATTTGTGAGACAGCAGCAGATGGCCGATCTGGCACAGAAATTCGCTTCGGCACAGTTCTGAGTCACAATTGTTGTCAAAGTGCCAGAAGCGAGAGTGACCGAAAGAACAGATTTCTAGTCATTTTATAAAATAGCTTTCCTTTTTTCGTGTCGTTTATGGGTGAAATCTTCCCTAGTTCCCCATGGACGCTATTCCGTAAATAACAGCTTTAGATATGTCGGTTTTAACAGCAGAAGCTTCGCATTAGTCTTGCAACGGCTCCAGAGATCATTTGGGCTTCCTAAAATGTCAACGGTCTCAATTTCGCACGTTTGATAATCTTAATGTCTTACTCTACAGCGTCCGTCTTCACACACACACACCTTCCATGAGAGTGAATACGCACGAGTAAGTCGTGTTACACTTGCTAAGTTCATTTGTATAAAATTATATGCTATTTGACCAAACACAAGGAGTCTTAAGAGAAGCTCACTCAGTCTCAGATGTCAACGTGCATCGCCTGGTTCCCCAGTGGTGTCCCAGGTTGTCTGTCTATTTCATGCTCTTTTGGTTTTGCTGTATCTGGGAAACCAGGGTCACAGCGCAACTCTGCTGTTCCTCTGAGAGACTCGCGAGGTGGCTTCAGGTACGAAAGGAGAAGCCACACAAGGCTGCTGTGGCTTTGTTCCCCAGACTCACTGTGACCTCCTCAAAGCTGAAATGCAAAGCCAGAGAGGCATGGAGATGCAAGGCCTTCCCAGAACCCAGCCCGAATACAGAGTGAGTCACATTTGACCATAATTTAAAAAAAAGTTAACCATCTCTTATCTCCAAGATTAACAGTCTTTTTCCTAGGTTGTTTAAATTGTTTATTTATTGAGCCTTTTTCGGGAGGATGTCAGCAAGGAAATCTGTTTGTTTATTAGAAGAAAGAAAATGTAACAACAGATAAGTGCAGGCGTTTCTGCTAGAGAGACGTATCTGTTCAGACTTGCAGGCGCTTTGTGAAAGGCGCTCCCATTGTTTTGGCGAAACAAATTCTGCTTCTGCTTCTCAGCACCAGGCTCTCCCCTTCGATTGTTCCTATCAGCTTTCACGATCCTTGTTTTCAAAGCACCTTTATAATGGGGTTGAACCGTAATTGTCCTTTGTCTTAAAAGATGGCTTCGTCTCGGCTTTAGAGGCCACCTGCCTGGACATGATTTAGGCCTGACGACTTACAGAACCTTGCCTTTGTGGCAGTATATCCTATGCCAGCGTCGAGAGAAACCTAAGAAAGACATTTTGTAAAATGAAACACTGAACTGTCTGTTTTGTGTGTGCTTGGAAGGTAAAACTAAAGGAAAATTTTCTTTAATTAGCAGGCAAGTATGTTGTTTTGAGGACGAGAATCCAGAAGTAACCACTAATAACATTATTGGATTTGACAAGTGCAATCGATCTCATTGCTACGCCTGTGTCATGCAACAGATGACATCATAAAATGGCACACAGAAGCACTGGTTTGAATCTGTCTGCAGAGCTGCCGTGTGAGTGGGCGAGTGCCCCTCGCGTCTCTAGCAAAATGCTTGGCACTTAGTAGACACTTAATGATTTCTTGAGTCAGTCACTGAATCTGAGTCAGAATCCTAGGTCCACCACTCACTAGCTGTTTAAGCTTTAGCCAGTTACCTCATTTATTTAAGCATTAGTCATTTTCAGCCATAAAATATGCATCATAATGGAACCTCATTAAGCTACGGAGAAGACATACGAGATAATGTATGTAAAACGCTTCGTGCTGTTCCCGGCCCTAATTTGCAGATCGATGCCTTGTTCAGAGTCTCGTTCAACACCATGGTTTTTGTTTTGTTTTGTTTTTAGGTATTATCTGCATTTCTCACTTAACTATGGAAAATTATATTAGAATTATGTTAAAGTAGAAATCCTAAAGGAAGCTTTGACCATATTCAGATGAGCATAAGTGCATGACAGAAACTGTGTATTCAGTATCGGTTGGAATATTTGAAAATGCTTGGCACGCCTTTGCTGCCCTTAACAGAGGGCTTAACACAGAGCTAATGAACCTGGCCAAATTATTTACTTACAAAAAGGATTTAGCTATAGTTCAGACTTAAATGTGCATAGTTATGTAAGATATACCGAAGAACCACTGTACCAACTAGTGAGGTTTCGAAGAAGAAATCTTTCATTAAAAAAA
>NW_011889011.1:617328-625192 GCF_000151845.1 Pteropus vampyrus
TACCCAGAAGTGCAATTGCCGGGTCAAAAGGTAGATCCATTCAACTCTATCTTTTTATTCACAACCCTTTACAAAGCTAAAAATTTCCAACCAATTCCCAGAACAGTGATTTACACTTTAGAATTAGGTCGAATAAATACTTATTGCAGCAGAACACTATTACAGTATTATATCCATATTCCTTGAAATAGTGGGTTCAGAGCAATTTAAATAAAAAACACTGAATTAGTGAGCTCTTCCAACTTTCTCAGTTCACATGAAATGTTATAGAATTTTAAAAATCACAGACCCCTCCTCTTCCAACTGCCCCGTTAGCCTCGCTGCCTCCCGTTGTGCTTATGGACGTGCGTTTGTCCCTCCTGGAAGATCCTAAGGACCTTGGAGTCAGGAAAAAGCCTTGCTTTTCTTTTGTCTTCTAGGCGATCGTCCACTACGTTGTTATTTATAACAGATAAATCTCCATCTCCTTTAAATTTTAAAGACTTGTAGTAAAATTAGTTTTTAGAGTTACCTTCTCCAAACCTTAAAAAATGTTTAAAAAATGCATTTACAGTGTATTATAACGAAGTTTAAATGTACTATACATTACATTAATAACGCAATTTCATATGGCGATATTTTGTTATAAGAAGTGATTTGATGTTTATTATAAAATTTCATCGCTGATGATATCAGACAGTTATGCGTAAACATGCTCTTATAATCAAAAGCACTGTAGTTTCAAGACTTGAGAGTTTGGAGGTTGTGTTTTTTTTTTTTTTTTTCTTTAAGTGGGTTGTATTTTATAGCCACTCCGCCAGTAAATTAAAAGCTTTTCTCTAAAAAATAAAGAACTGATTTCTGACTTTGTCCTAAAAGTTAATACGCCCACATTTTCTTAAAACATAATCCCGTGCCTTTCAACTGAAATCTCTTTTGTCTGTTTTGCTGTTGATCGTCTTCCTTTCCCCTGGTTTCCTTCCAGCTCCTATGCCTATTTCTTATGTTAATGCCAAGTTATTAGTTTGTCATTCTCAGCCCCACGTGTTCCCCCAGCCAGTGTGGGGCCAAGGAGTGATGATGATGGATGGGGACCCGCTGATACCGCAGCTGCCAGCGAGCCTGGGAGGCCGCACACGAAAGGCTGGGTGGGAGCTGCAGAGCCGCTATTTACTTGAAGCCAATTAAGTTAGAAAATAACTTGGATTATTCATTATGTGCTAATGAGATGGCATTAGTAGCCCATTTTTATAAATAAGTTCATCTGTCTAAGGAAGGGACCCAAATGTGTTGAACTCTAAGAAAAGGTGACAGATTGTCTAGTTACCAGCTCTGTTAAGGATAAACACTTAAAATATTATGCAAACGCTGATACAGTTTCAGGTCCTTTGGGTGTAAGGGGAGAGACCAGGTAACTCTTCCTAACTGGTATGTTCAGAAGGGTTTGTAGTAGAAATATTTGCTTGAACATGTGAAAGGCTCTTGCCAGATTAGGTCTGTTCACACCAAATGGTTTGCCACGTTGTTTTGTCTTATGGCTGAAAATGGTTATTTTCAAGTGAACATTTGGAGTTCCTTTTCCGAGCTAAGAATGTACTCATTAAAGTACTAACAAGATTTATAAGAGTAACATTAAAAATGTACTACATGCTTTGGAAGTGCTTTGGAAATAATCGTTTAAGTGAAGAGTTACTCTTCAAATCTCAAACCTCTGACCTGGGCTTCAGCAGTCTCATCCAGACAGCCAGAAAATCCACCGGGGTTTCTTTCTAAGTGTAGTAAGTTCTTCTACCACCGATCGAAGCAACCCAATACCTTGGCAGTAGCCAGAGCCATGGGTCTCAAGAAGCTGTAGCAGCCCTGGACACACCAGTGCCTTTGAGTGTGGCTACTTTCAAGCCCCAGACCCTCCAGTGAGGGGTTCAGTGTCTCTGGGAATGAGCCTGAGCGCCCCGAAGCTTTCTTAGACATGCCGAGGTCAGGGATGGGGGAACTTCACGCAAGTGGCCAGAGGTAGAGATTCATCTGTCTCACCTTGGCTGAAAACAAACATCATGCCAGCTAGACAGCCTCCAACACCTGCGGTTCATCCCGCGTGTCATCCAAAATCATCAAGGGAAATTAAGCGGGGGAGACAGTCTTGATTGAGGTGGCAGGCGTCAATCATTTCTAAGTTTTTGATGCGTCCTCCTCACTCCTCCTCCGTGCGGAGAACCGGCATCGTGGCGTGCATCTTCATCTGCTCCCTCCTTGGCGCCGGCACCGCTGTCAGCGGCAGATGGGTGGCTCTAACTTTTAAAATTGGAAAGACTGTTTGGATACAGTCTCTCCATTACCCAAACATTCCCCTGAGGCATCCAGAGAGAGGAGGGATGGTTGTCGCCAGAACGTGTACTGAAGTTGGCACGGAGAGTAGGCGGAGACATATTTCCAGAAAAAAAAAATGTTGAAGATAGAGTAATATGAATATTTTATACTTTTAAAAAGTTTTGATGTGCATTTTCTGTTGTTTTATGAAAATACCAAGTTTGATATTAAGAGACAGCACAAAGAGGTTTTGGAGCTCTTTTTGAACGTTCCTAATGCGCCTGGTTGCCGTAAGCGGGGACCGTCGACGCCGCCGTTGCCAACGTCCATGCCTAGCTCCTCTTGGCATCTGCGGTCCCCGTGTGAGACAGACACCTCTGCTCAGAGAACCCCAAGCCATGTGGTTGGATTGCTGTCCTGGCTTGAATCTGGTCATCCTCCAAAGTGACCAACTCAACCTAGTTTACCTAGGACATTTCTGGTTTTACCACCTAAAAGTCACGTGTCCCAGTGCCTCTCGGTCCTGGGACAGTTGGTCACTCTGGCTCCGCTTGGCATGGATTTGTCATTCGTGTAGCTTTCTGAATCGGCAGGAGTGGCAAGCCAAGTGGATGCCAGGCCTGAGGAGAAGGAGGCGTCATCTAAATCACAGTGAGTCGTAAAAAAATCAGAATGCTAGGATGAAATTATTAATACAATATTTACTTGGTTTAAAAAGTTATCTTGTTTTAAAGTATTTGCTCTTACTCTGAGGTCGTGCATTTTCTCCTTTGTTGGTATAAACGTAGTTTTTAAAATAAAATGATGGTGATTTTAAATGATATATATGTGTATGTACGCATGTATATGTATCTATCTAGTGAAAAACGAAAGCTGGTAGTTTTGTTGTTACGCCCCATGTGTGGCTTTTTGTTTTGTGAAATTTTGTCTTTGAAATTCAGAAGTTCACAGAATACTGATGTGTGATGTATAACTGGAGAAAACACCATTTGAATCATGCAGACATTCTTGTGAGCACTAAAGTTAGATGCTTAATGTACCTTTTATGGTGAGTTAATGTGTAGAGTCTCTTCATCCACTTGGCTGGTATTTGAAGGTTGTCCTCGTGTGCGATGCCTGCACCAGGCCTTGTATGTGTTTAAGGGGTCACTGAGGGAATTGTGGAGGAGTGAAAGACATCTGCTTGCTGGGTCACTGTCCTGTTAGAAGGGACGGGGACCTGTGGGGCCCCGGTGGAGAGCGAGCGAGGACACCACCGCTGACTTCTTCCTGAGGGGCCTGGGGGGTGACCGCAGGAAACCTCTTTCTCACCCTTCCTGGGCCTGCAGCAAGGCTGTGCCCCATAGCTCAGTGGCATCCTTCAGCCATTTGACCCTCAAAGAAAAGGAAGCTCTTTCTTCCTCGACTCTTTCTGAAGGTGAATGTCTGCCACGTTCGCTCACCTTTCCTGGACTCTAACTTCAGCTCTTGCCCAGTGGGATGGAAAGGGCACTGGGGCCAGAATCAGAAGATGCCAGTGTGAGCCTCGACTTCGCGAATTATTTGTACTCAGCAACGATGGCGACAGGTGCGTGCAAATACAGGCTTTACGACACGTGCTATGTGAAAGAGACAGGATGTTGAGATGTTTTCCGCTTCTGCTGGAGGAAGAGCTGTCCTTTGCCTCGTCGACGAATGTTTATTGTAGCTTATTTTACACATGTGTGCATATATATATGCATATGTCTACTTTTTAGACATGTTTTTAATGTGGCATTTTGTTTGCTTTATTTTTATAGGAAGTAGGGAAGGAGAGATTTGAGAGAGAGGAGGGTAACTCGTCTCTTTTACTTCAAGAATACACCTATCCCTTTCTCCACTTAAAATTGAAAAAAAAGGGGAAAAAGTGTAGCAACGGGGCCCAATATTTCTTTAAACTAGAGAAACAAGCGCCCTCATATTATCTCAAGATAACAGATGGGAGGCCAGTGAAGCTCCAGCTACTGATTTATCAAACAGCGCATACAGAGCCCTGCGTGGGGTAGGATGTGTAGAGATCAGATTTTAGTAAAAAAAAAAATAATAATCTCACCGGGGTAGCGGTCAGAACAGACGCCCCATGGGCATAATGGCCTTCTGAACCGGCGTGTGTGGCAGAGGGTTCTGGTGGCCGCGGGGGGCTGGCGGGTGGTGAGATGCGTGTCAGGAACTGTGAGGGTGCAAGGTTGTGCAGACTGGGCCCTGCTCAACAGTGTCACGTGAGAATGGCCACCACCCACATAGTGGACTTCACAGATTTGTTTATTGATTACGACAGTTTTTTGGCATGAAATAGACTCGTCTCTCGCTCTAACAGAATCAGTTTTTTACAACGGTTTTGCAGCATATGGATATAAAGTGCGATAGGAGGCCTTTTTTCAATTTTTCACCAAGGGCTGTATGGGCAGGCAGTGTGGCCTGGGTTTACACGCATGCGACAATTCGCGAATCTAAGGGAGCTGTAACCCACAGGGATCATTTGAAGGAGTCCTAAGGGGTAGAAAAGTTGAGGTGATGGCATAGGACAGGAGGCACGGGCGAACGTCCACGGGCTCGGGAGGCCGGGCGCAGCGCCGCGAACTCGGAACGCTGTGCTCCTTCTGCACGCAGCGCACCTGTAGAAGTCATTCTGTGACGACACCCACCGGACGCGGTGGCTGCTGCTTGTCGCCAGCTGTCTTTTGCCCTACAAAAACACAATCCTAGAGTTGCTAGGTCTTCCGTTTTTTTCAAGGGATGTCCACAGTGTGGATTTTGATGTGAAATGTTGGAGTCTTGGAAAGGTGGCTTATTTTTTTTAAAGTAACATGTTAGACAAAGCACATCCCTGGTTTGATTCGGTCTGGGTGGGACAAGCATTCGTAACCTTTAGAAGTCAGACTGCAGGATTCCTAGGTGGCCAGCCGGTGGGAGCACCTTTTCCTGGCATAGTTTGGAAGATTGGAGCAGTAATCTCTGGATATTTTAGGAGCTCAATCAATATTTATTTAGTTTTAAGTAATTATTAATGCTTAAAGTATGTAAGTATTACTATTTTTCTAGTTTTATTGAGGTATAATTGACATATAACATGGTATAAGTTTAAGGAGTACAGTGTGATGATTTGATACATGCATCTGTCAGATGATCCCCACAGTAGCTGACTTGACATCTGTCACCTCACACAGTTACAATTTATTTTCTTGTGATGAGAACTTGTGAGATCTGCTCTCTTAGTAACTTTAAATAGACAGTAGTATCATTTGCTGTAGTTCAGTATCGATTGAATGAGCCAATGTCTGAATGTTTTCTGCTAAAGGTAGTTAAATTTTTGACTTAATTCGTTGACAATACCTTCTCAAAAATGGTGGGAGAAACGCCAAGGGGAAGCTTCTTCCAGGTGGAGCTGCAAGGTCAGAAGCAGGAAGCCCGTCGTCGTGGATGTCACAGCCCACAGGAAGGAAACGCCGCGGTGACCAGGCGCGCACCTGGGCTCTCGGGAACACCGACTCCAAGTCCAGAGAAAAGGCATGTCCCCAATGATGTGATGGCGTTGGATTTAAAGCTCCGGAAGCAGGGATTGCGACCATTCACCCATGAGCGATAATATTGGAAAAGGCAAAGGGGGCGATACTGAACAGAAGCAACTTAGACGCTGCCTGCGGAGCGTGCATTTCGAAAGGGGACGCGCAGATGCTGAAGGGGACGGAAGGTAGCCAGGGACACCGCTGGAGAAAGACAGAAGCTGTAAGAACATTTGTATAGAGCTGAAGCAAGAAAGGCGCTATGGTTTGTATTAGTTCTCACACGAACGAAGGGATGACTCAGTGAAGAAAATGATACGGCAAACATACTGCCCTTTGCACTTTTCATGAGGCCTGAAGAGAGAGTCAAGTCCCCTGTTGAGGACTAATGGTGTCATGTTAATGGATAGTTAAGGAAAGCAATGAATATAATGTGTCATTTGGAAGAAAACAATGCTATTCGGCTTATTTAATTTTGTTATCTCTAAAGGAAGAACAAATAATTAAACTGAAGAAAGTAAAACAAACATTTCAAAGATAACAAAGACTCAGTCCTAGTACAAAGATGGCGAAAGCCCATTCAGCTGCTTGACGTGAGTGCTTCTACTTGGGAAGCGCCTGCTGTGTGCCAGCAACTGGGTTAAGCGCTTTAGAAGTAGGACCTCAGCGATGCTTCAGAAAAAGCCTGTGGTGTAATTCCTGTCACCAATCCCATCGTGTACGTAGAGAAAGTGGAGTCCAAGGAGGTCTGAGACTTGGCCCTGGAAGTGGCCGAGCCAGGATTCCAGCTTCTTTCAGTGTCTGCTGTGTCACCGGTAAGCTACACTGCCCCACAGGAGCTCAGCTCTGTAGTGCGGATCCTTCACGTAGCAGAGTCTTGAGAGAGTTCCAGAAGGACAGGGCACTCCGTCTGTCATCTCTGACCATGCCCGGATGTCGAGAAGGATGGTGGAAGGCTGCACTGCACAGGGATAAATGTCATTTCTGTTTTCATGGAAGCCACCAGCAGGCGAATCGATTCTCATGCTTGGCAGATTGTAGAACAGATTATCAAAGACGTGGTTTGTGAGTCAGAGAGAGAGCGGGGGAGATTCACAGAAAGATGGATCGATTGTCTAATAATAACTTTAATATTGAAATGATCATTTTTAAATACTACTAGAGTTTTGAAGGGAAGCCTAAAATCTTGTATCTGGGCTTTACCCTTCGTTGAATTGCCTCTTGATGTGTTTGTGGATAAGCGAAGACACACGAGCCAGCGTGTGAGCCTGGGGATCATTCAGGCCTGTGCCGCAGTCGCTCCCCTCCTTCCGACGTGGTGAGACCTCGAAGCCCTCCACACCGAGGCGCTTTCTGCGGAAGGTGGGATCACGGACCCCTTACTGGGACTGTCTGGGTGAGGGAGCGTCAGCGAGCACGCACTGGACCTCCCCATCTTCTGCAGGACAGCGGTATGAGGCAGTTCCCAGCCCCCAAACCGCTCCGCGTAGCCACAGCTGAACAAGAGGGCAGTCTCTAGGCACGTCAGAGGCTACCTGCTCGGTTCTTCGTTTCACACCTTTTCCGTCCGCTTGTGAGAAAACACAGGAAGAATGCCAACAGACTGGACTCCGAGACGGCAGGCACAGATGTGGTGTCCGCTGGGGGACAGACTGGACCCAGAATGTCGAGTTCGGACAGACCCTTGCAGCTGAAATTATGAGCTCACACTGTGGGTTTGAGCAGGGGCAGCGACGAAGCTCCTTGTGTTACAAAAAGCAACCTCAGCGATATAAGTTAGAAGAAAACCATTTTGTATGTCCGGAAACGTGTTCATAACCAAAGCAGGTCCCATTGCCACCGCGCACTCCGGGCTGGACTCTGCAGTTTCAAAGGACAGTGTCACGTACTGTCCTGCTTCCAAGGACAGTGCCAGGGATAAGGGCCACGTGCGTCCCACGACACGTGAGGAGTGTGCCATACAGCCTGGAGAAGCGAACGATGGAGGGACACGATGAATCCCTGAAATGCGGGAAGACACGTCACTTTTAAAAGAGCTGACTTCCCTGAGACTCCAC
>NW_011889011.1:625242-626369 GCF_000151845.1 Pteropus vampyrus
GCGCACCTGGGCTCTCGGGAACACCGACTCCAAGTCCAGAGAAAAGGCATGTCCCCAATGATGTGATGGCGTTGGATTTAAAGCTCCGGAAGCAGAGATTGCGACCATTCACCCATGAGCGATAATATTGGAAAAGGCAAAGGGGGCGATACTGAACAGAAGCAACTTAGACGCTGCCTGCTGAGCGTGCATTTCGAAAGAGGACGCGCAGATGCTGAAGGGGACGGAAGGTAGCCAGGGACACCGCTGGAGAAAGACAGAAGCTGTAAGAACATGTGTATAGAGCTGAAGCAAGAAAGGCGCTGTGGTTTGTATTAGTTCTCACACGAACGAAGGGATGACTCAGTGAAGAAAATGATACGGCAAACATACTGCCCTTTGCACTTTTCATGAGGCCTGAAGAGAGAGTTTTAAGTCCCCTGTCGAGGACTAATGGTGTCATGTTAATGGATAGTTAAGGAAAGCAATGAATATAATGTGTCATTTGGAAGAAAACAATGCTATTCGGCTTATTTAATTTTGTTATCTCTAAAGGAAGAACAAATAATTAAACTGAAGAAAGTAAAACAAACATTTCAAAGATAACAAAGACTCAGTCCTAGTACAAAGATGGCGAAAGCCCATTCAGCTGCTTGACGTGAGTGCTTCTACTTGGGAAGCGCCTGCTGTGTGCCAGCAACTGGGTTAAGCGCTTTAGAAGTAGGACCTCAGCGATGCTTCAGAAAAAGCCTGTGGTGTAATTCCTGTCACCAATCCCATCGTGTACGTAGAGAAAGTGGAGTCCAAGGAGGTCTGAGACTTGGCCCTGGAAGTGGCCGAGCCAGGATTCCAGCTTCTTTCAGTGTCTGCTGTGTCACCGGTAAGCTACACTGCCCCACAGGAGCTCAGCTCTGTAGTGCGGATCCTTCACGTAGCAGAGTCTTGAGAGAGTTCCAGAAGGACAGGGCACTCCGTCTGTCATCTCTGACCATGCCCGGATGTCGAGAAGGATGGTGGAAGGCTGCACTGCACAGGGATAAATGTCATTTCTGTTTTCATGGAAGCCACCAGCAGGCGAATCGATTCTCATGCTTGGCAGATTGTAGAACAGATTATCAAAGACGTGGTTTGTGAGTCAGAGAGAGAGC
>NW_011889011.1:627089-628692 GCF_000151845.1 Pteropus vampyrus
GGGCAGCGACGAAGCTCCTTGTGTTACAAAAAGCAACCTCAGCGATATAAGTTAGAAGAAAACCATTTTGTATGTCCGGAAACGTGTTCATAACCAAAGCAGGTCCCATTGCCACCGCGCACTCCGGGCTGGACTCTGCAGTTTCAAAGGACAGTGTCACGTACTGTCCTGCTTCCAAGGACAGTGCCAGGGATAAGGGCCACGCGCGTCCCACGACACGTGAGGAGTGTGCCATACAGCCTGGAGAAGCGAACGATGGAGGGACACGATGAATCCCTGAAATGCGGGAAGACACGTCACTTTTAAAAGAGCTGACTTCCCTGAGACTCCACGGACAGAACTTGGACTGCTGGGCAGAAGCTGTTGAGGGGCAGGTTTCTTTTCTTAGAGCTACAGCTATTCAGTGACAGGACGGACTGTGCTATAAGGTCTCAAGGGCCCTGACGTTGGAAGGGTTTCAGAAGGAATAGCTCGTCTACCTGCCTAGATGCTGCGGAAGGGCTGCCTGCATGTGCTAGGTAGACAAGATGACCCCTGCAGAGCCTTCCACTATCACTATCACTGATATGGTGTGTTTACCTCCTTATCCTGGTTCTTCTGACATAGATTCTCAAGTACTGAAATCACCTTTAAGTTGTTCTCCGGGATGTACTTAATTTTATTCTGCCAAAGAATATATATGAAATTCAGGGGAAAAAATCATGGGGCTTTTCATCTTAATTTTTTTTGATTCCTTTGACTGGTAGAGGTTCTGTTACTCCAGAGTCCTTTTACGTACGGAGAAGGACCTAGAGCAGAAGCGTGTTCTTCGCTCTTCCTTATGTTCCTCCTCAAAACTAAACAAGGCAAAAGTTAAAAGATAGAATTAATTTAATATGGATATTTAAAATTGCCCAAGAAGACAAAAGCCTCACCAGGGCCGAGGCTGCTGCTCAGCGGACAGGAGTTTGCTCAGAGGCTCTGCCGCCAGGTCAGTGCCATTTAGGGCGTAAATGCTTTTCCATATCTCTCCTTAAGTTCCTATAAATATAAAAGGAGGCGTCTGAATGGAAAAGTTTGGGGGGAGGGATTACATCTCTGTGTGGCTCTATACCCACCAGCTGTCAAGTCTACTGGTTAGTCCTGGAGGCCTTCCCTCCGGACCTTGGCCTAAGGCCTGCTGCGTCCCACACAGGGTGCCAGCCCGGCCACTCGCCTGGCACGTACACGCTACCCTTAACAAGCCAGAGTTGTTTAACATTAGGAAAAGCAAACATAGTTTTTGTGGTTGTGTCTGTCAATCATTTAGTTATTTTGCGGTTAGAGAGAAAGTAGCATGTCACCAAATGTTGGCTTTCTTATCAGGACCTCCTGGTCCTGCCACCCTTAGGCACTGTGCTTTGTTACGGATCACAGGCCAGAGAGAAGTAGCACCTCATCCTCCTTTATGGAGAAGGGGCTCCTATGCCATGCCCCAGGCGGCCTGGGGACAGCCGCGGTTTGTGTCCTCATCCATGCTCTCCTGTGCGCCTGGGATGCACGCCTGTCCTCCACTGCCAGCTCCCCGCCCGTCTTCCTGCATCCGGCAGTCTCTCCTCATCTCTCCAGGCTGAGTTTCACTGTC
>NW_011889011.1:629467-631956 GCF_000151845.1 Pteropus vampyrus
AATTTCATCATAAAGGAAAAAGAACGCATGCCGCAGGATTAAGTGATGGATGTGATAAGTAATACTGAGTGAACGGAAAATCACTAGTCGGAATATAACTCATACCTCATATTTTTCTCTCCTGATCAATATTCAGCATATAAATGGCCCTAATTTTCCATATTCAGAGGGAAACAAAGTATATAAAGGTTAGCATGGACGGGCAGCGTTTCGCGGTAGATGGCTGTAATTTAAATGCTGTGGTTTGTTAGGTCATAAAATAATAGAATGCTTTAACTATAGGAAGATTATAGCAGAGAAGTAATGTATCTATGAGGAATGCAAGAAAAATATGAGTGCTGATGGAATGGAGTTAGAGGAAAATTTTAATGTAAAATTATTCTTTAAAAATGTAGCAACTGTGTAGTCAAGGGCTTCAACCAGTCCTCCTCCCGACACGCGATCGGATTCGTAACCGGCCAGCGTCGCTCCGAGGCTGGAGCAGGCCGGTCAGTGTAGGTATTCAGTGCGGTGTAGGAAACCGCTCAGGCCTGTGCTCATTGATTTCTTCCCTGGATTCAGAAAATGAGCGTTGCGACTAACACGCGACCATGTAGCTTTTTCATTTCCGAGATTGGTTTTTAATCTATGCTGAGAACCTTGGGCAATTAAAGGGAGTGTCACTGATTTATAACAGCTCCTTGCCCGCCTGAATGTTCAGCAAAGCTTGTTTGATTTCTATGGACAAAAGGAAAACTCCTTTTCAGGAAGATATTTCTAATCTCTTCAAGTATAAGCGCCAGAGACCACGGGCAAAAGCGGTTCTCATGAACTCTCTAGGAGGTCGCTTTATATGTGATTATACCCCGGCTAATGGCGCACAAATATTAAAGGGCTTTAAGATTTCTAAAATCATTGATATTTCTTCCATCCTCAGGCCACTGAAAAAAGCAGAAACATATTGCCTTTAGGTAAATGAATCATACAAAACATTACATAAAAATACTGCATGACTTAATTTCATATGACTCATGATCCCTGGGAATACTTGAATATTATTTCTTTAGACATTCTTTCTATGTTGTGAGTCACGTATTTCAGTTGTCTTCTATTGTGGCTATTAATTTCTGCTCCGATTTGGCATAATTCAACAATACTGCAGTTTAAGTGGTACAGGCTGCCTCTTGCTTCTCAGCCTCATGTGCTCTTCATTAACCTTCATTCGGAGGATTTGAATGTGTTACTATACTTTAGATTTTAAAATTATTTATCCTGCAGTAAAGCAATTTTACCCTTCTGCATTCGAGTGGTCTCTGGTTCAGTGGTTTACGTTTCAGTGAGCTGCAGACAGTAGACATCGCAGAAGTGAGCATCGTTGGTGTACGTATGGACCTTGTTTTTATCATCGTGCATGTTTGAAGAGATTCCCATGGGTTTAGAGACCCATATGAATAAGGTTTTCAACTAATTTAAAATGTGTACAATTTGTTTCGTCTCTTCTTTCCAATTATGGCTCTTCCTAATGAAAATAGCTTGTAAAAACGTAGGAAGGTCAATTCTGAAGGCCTGAGGATGTAGAATAACTTTCAAAATAATTATTTTAAAAAGAAATTAGCAATAACATCTAGACTGATTTTCCCAAATATTTTTGGTATGTAGGTTAAAGTATCTACTAACATTTATAGCTGTTTAGAATAAATACAAAATTCAGAAAACTCAGGACAGTGTTTTGACCTGGCTGTCGGGCTGACCTTACAGGGTTGCTAATGGCTCAGTCCCTGAGTGTCACCAGGATCATCCCACAGTCCCAAAGCGGTTGCACACTGGGCCTGAAAATCCGTTTGTAGGCATCGCTTGACCCTGGGAACAAAAAGAGACACAGGGAGCGGGGGCGGTGACCCCTTCAGATGAGGTCACTAGAGAGCCATTGCCGTTTTTATAGTAAACTGTGGCTATTTCCCTTGAAATGAATTGAAAACTGGTCCAGAGGTTTTCATCTTACCCAGGCACAGAGGAGATGGAGACCGTCAATAGCCTGGAGCTCTTAATTAAAAGTGTTTGACCACCCCAACTCTCAGAATCGATATCTTGTGCTAACCAGTCAAAGAGTGTTGGGAGAGAAAAGGCTGTTTGTCTGGATCGCTTTACTTTCGAGGAGCTTCGATGGAGAGCCCCAGGTTTCCAGCAGCTGTGGCTTACCTATCCCGCACCGCTAGAGCTGTGGAAACAACATTTCCTTTGAAATCAGCCACATAACTTTAAAATAATGTTAACCTTTATGTACAGATGGATACAATTTTTCCAAAGTAAAATATCCCAGGTCTGCCTAGATCCGCATGCTAATTTTGATTTTAAGCTACTGGGAAATCACTCAGTAGATTTAAACACCAGTAGTGAATTTGTTTGTTTGTTTTTCATAGCGGGTGCAAAGAATTGAATTAATCATACTTACTAGTTCACAACATGATATTATATTTAGTTCTTATGTAGTATTTCTCTTATTTTTTTCC
>NW_011889011.1:632161-634740 GCF_000151845.1 Pteropus vampyrus
TATCCATAAAAATATGAAAAATAAGCCCCAAACAAAAACAACGGTCGGTTAGTTTAGCTTGCTCATTTATGGATGTACTGGGGTAGCTGATGTATGATAAACTGCGCATGTCTAGAGGCCCACGGTCGTAAGTTTTAATGTGCGGATTTCCACAAAATCATGAGCATGAGGGAGTGAACAGATATATCACTCCCAAGATTTCCTGTGTCGCTTTGCAGCTCCTCGCCACCTGTCCCGGCTCTGTCCCCACCCCCAGCAACTGCCCATCGGCTTTCTCCCCATCTACGTTAGTATGTAACTGGAATCATACATTGCATCCTCCTTAGTCTGGCTTGTTTTATTAAGCACAGTTATTTAGAGATTCATTTATGTTGTCGGGGTACCGCTCCTTTTTACAGCTGGAGTGTATTCTGTTGGGATTAACTACCGCATTGACCCATTCACCTTTTGATAGACACTTGTGTTTATCTAGTTTTAGGCTATCATACTGTTATAAATAGAGCTACTATGCATATCTGTAGACACATCATTGAGTAGACATAATTTTTAGGAGATTAACTGAATCATATGGTAGGTATATGTTTAAATTTAAGAAACTACCAAACTCTTTTCCAAAATAGCTACTATTTTATATTCCCAACAATAGTGCATGAGAATTCCAGTTACTCACATTCTTATAAATATTTAGTATGATTAGTCTTTTTAATTTTAGCCATTCTAATAGGATTTCAGTGGTATCTCATTGTGGTTTTAGAACGTGTTTCCCAAATGACTTATGATGTTGAGCATCTCTTCATGTCCTAATTTGCCACCCATATATCTTCTTTGGGAAAGCGTTAATTCAAATCCTTTTGCTCAGTATTTTTAACTAGGTTGTTTGTTTTCTTATTATTAAGTTTTAAGCATCCTTATATATTCTGGATATATCAAATGTGTGCTTTATAAAGCTATTCTACCATTATTTGGCTTGTTTTAACATTCTATTAACTGCGTCCATCAAAGAGAAGTTTTGTATTTTGATGAAGTCTAATTCGTCAGTGTATTATTTTATAGATCTACGTTTGGTGTTATATTTAAGACATTTTTGCCTAAACCAAGATTATAAAGACTTTCTCCTATTGTTTTATAAGTAATTTTTTCCAGTTTTATATTTTACATTTAGATATATAGTCCATCTAGAGTTAATTTTCATATATGGTACAAGATATGGATAAAAGTTCATGTATTTACAATGACTATCCAGTTGTTCCAGCAATATTTGTTGTAAAGATTATCTGTTATCTGTTGATTTGCCTTTGAACTTTGGTCAAAATCAATTTCCCACATATGTGCAAGTTCATTGTCATTGTGTTCCTTTGATACATTTGTCTGTCTTGATTCTGCTACCACGTCTCAATAACTATAACTTTATAATGAGATCTGAAGTCAGGTAGTGTTAGTCTTCTAACTGTGCAATATTTTCAAAGTTGTTTTGTCTATTCTAGCTCCTTCATGTTTACATATGTTTACATATGAACCTTAGAATTAGGTCACAATTTCTACCGAATTCCTTCTATGATTTTGATTGGAAATTTATAGATTACTTTGTGATGTATTGACATTTAATAATATTGCATCTCGATTTTAGAACATGGTGTTTTACTCCATTTATTTAGATCTTCTTTCATTTAATTTGGTAATGTTTTGTACTTTCCAGTGTACAGTCTCACAAAATGTGAAATTTATTCTTGAGTACTTGATATTTTTATTTTATCGAATATGGTGTTTTTTAATTTCAATTTTAGATATTTTGTATATTGAGTTTGTAACTTGAATTCTTGTTAAAGTCACTTATTAGTTCTAGTAGTTTTTTGGCTGAATTTATAGGAACATCTATGGAGGCAATCTTGTTACTTGGAAATACAACAGTAACAGTTTTACTATTTCCTTTCTAATATTGAAGTCCTTTATATTTCTTGCCTTATTGCACTGGCTATAACCTTCAGTACGGTGTTGGATAGAAGTGGTAAGATTAAAGCATGAAGGTATTGATCTCAGAGGGAAAGCATTCAGTCTTTCATCATTAAGTATGATGTTAGCTGTAGGTTTTCATGCATGCTCTTTATCAGGCTGAGAAAGTTCTTTGTTCTTCCTAATTCACTGTAAGATTTTGTGAGGAATAGATGTTGGATTTTGTTAAATGGTTTACTATTAAATCCATTGAAATGATCGTCTGGTGTGTCTTTTTCACTCTGTTAATATAAACTACATTTATTATTTTTCTTATGATATCTTTGTCTTGTTTTTATATCTGAATAATACTGGCTATAAAGAGTGAGTTGAGTTAGGTAGTTTTTCTTGTCTTCAACTTTCTCCAGAATTTGTGTATAATTGGTATTGTTTCTTATTATGTGTTTGTTTGAATTCACCAGTGAAGACATCTGGGCCTGGAGTTTTCTTTGTGTAAAGTTTTTTTTTTTTAATTTTTTTTTTATTACAACTTCAATTTATTTCATAGACATAAAACTATCCAGGTCTTCTATTTTTTTTATTGCTTGAGATTTAGTAAATTTTTTGTCTTTTGAGGAATTTGTCCATCT
>NW_011889011.1:634790-638300 GCF_000151845.1 Pteropus vampyrus
TGTATTATTTTATAGATCTACGTTTGGTGTTATATTTAAGACATTTTTGCCTAAACCAAGATTATAAAGACTTTCTCCTATTGTTTTATAAGTAATTTTTTCCAGTTTTATATTTTACATTTAGATATATAGTCCATCTAGAGTTAATTTTCATATATGGTACAAGATATGGATAAAAGTTCATGTATTTACAATGACTATCCAGTTGTTCCAGCAATATTTGTTGTAAAGATTATCTGTTATCTGTTGATTTGCCTTTGAACTTTGGTCAAAATCAATTTCCCACATATGTGCAAGTTCATTGTCATTGTGTTCCTTTGATACATTTGTCTGTCTTGATTCTGCTACCATGTCTCAATAACTATAACTTTATAATGAGATCTGAAGTCAGGTAGTGTTAGTCTTCTAACTGTGCAATATTTTCAAAGTTGTTTTGTCTATTCTAGCTCCTTCATGTTTACATATGTTTACATATGAACCTTAGAATTAGGTCACAATTTCTACCGAATTCCTTCTATGATTTTGATTGGAAATTTATAGATTACTTTGTGATGTATTGACATTTAATAATATTGCATCTCGATTTTAGAACATGGTGTTTTACTCCATTTATTTAGATCTTCTTTCATTTAATTTGGTAATGTTTTGTACTTTCCAGTGTACAGTCTCACAAAATGTGAAATTTATTCTTGAGTACTTGATATTTTTATTTTATCGAATATGGTGTTTTTTAATTTCAATTTTAGATATTTTGTATATTGAGTTTGTAACTTGAATTCTTGTTAAAGTCACTTATTAGTTCTAGTAGTTTTTTGGCTGAATTTATAGGAACATCTATGGAGGCAATCTTGTTACTTGGAAATACAACAGTAACAGTTTTACTATTTCCTTTCTAATATTGAAGTCCTTTATATTTCTTGCCTTATTGCACTGGCTATAACCTTCAGTACGGTGTTGGATAGAAGTGGTAAGATTAAAGCATGAAGGTATTGATCTCAGAGGGAAAGCATTCAGTCTTTCATCATTAAGTATGATGTTAGCTGTAGGTTTTCATGCATGCTCTTTATCAGGCTGAGAAAGTTCTTTGTTCTTCCTAATTCACTGTAAGATTTTGTGAGGAATAGATGTTGGATTTTGTTAAATGGTTTACTATTAAATCCATTGAAATGATCGTCTGGTGTGTCTTTTTCACTCTGTTAATATAAACTACATTTATTATTTTTCTTATGATATCTTTGTCTTGTTTTTATATCTGAATAATACTGGCTATAAAGAGTGAGTTGAGTTAGGTAGTTTTTCTTGTCTTCAACTTTCTCCAGAATTTGTGTATAATTGGTATTGTTTCTTATTATGTGTTTGTTTGAATTCACCAGTGAAGACATCTGGGCCTGGAGTTTTCTTTGTGTAAAGTTTTTTTTTTTTAATTTTTTTTTTATTACAACTTCAATTTATTTCATAGACATAAAACTATCCAGGTCTTCTATTTTTTTTATTGCTTGAGATTTAGTAAATTTTTTGTCTTTTGAGGAATTTGTCCATCTTATCTAAGTTGTCAGATTTAGAGATATACAGTTGTTCACACTTTTCTTGTTCCTGATATGGATAATTTGTGTCTTCTCTCTTTTCTGATCAATCCTACAAGACATGCACAAATTTATTATCTTCGCAAAGAGTAATCGTTTAGTTTTAATGACTTTTTCCAAATGTTTTTCTGTTTTTTCGACCATTGATTTTTCATTCTGATCCTTATTGGTTCCATTTATCTTCTTGTTTTGCTTTTCATTTGCTCTTCATTTGCTAGTTTCTTAACATGAAACCTGAAGTCATTGATTTGAAACTTCTTTTCTGTATAGATGTTTAGTTCCATAAATGTTTCTTTTTAAACTGCTTTAGCTGCATCCTACAAATTTTATGTAAATGATGTCTTCGCTTTCGTTAGTCTCAGAATTTCCTTTTGATTTCTTCTTTCACCCATGGGTTATTCAGAAATATATTATTCAGTTTCCTAATGTTTCAGAATATAGTTTCATTTCTCTTGGCTATACCTAGAAATGCTAAACAGTTTTACAAAGTGTTTGTACTATTTTACATTCTCAGTTAGAAGTACGTCCTGGCCGACTCTTGGTATGGTCAGGCTTTTCATTCTAATGGGTGTGTAGTAGTGTCTTATGGCTTTAATTTACATTTTCTTAATGGCTAATGATGGTGTGCGTCTTTTCATTTACCTGTTTGCCACCCATATCTCTTTTTTTGGTGAAATAACTTTTGAAATCCATCACACACACATTTTTTTTTGGTTTTATATTTTTATTTTTTAGTTTTTCAGAGTTCTTTATATATTCCAGATGCAAATCCTTTGTCTGATTTTTTTTTACAGATAACTTCTATGTCTTTTTCTTTTTTCTTTTTTTAATTTAATTGCATTATTAGTTTCAAGTATACAGTGAATTGGTTAGACATTTATACAGTTTATGAAACGATCCCCCTGATTGTTCTTTCTCTCCTCCGCCTCGTCACCCAGCCATACATTACTGCTGACTGCGTTCCCTATGCCGTGCTCCCCATCCCCGTGACCATCTATCAACCACTAATTTGTACTTCTTTAACCCTTCACCCCTTTCTCTTAGACCCGCAATTCCCCTTCCCTCTGGCCATTACCAGATTGCCCTCTATATTTGTAAGTCTGTTTTTGGTTAGTTTGTTCTTTTGTTCCTTAAATCCACATATAAGTGAAATCATATGGTATTTATCTTTCTCTGTCTGACTTATTTCCCTCAGCATAAGAACCTCTAGATCCATCCATGTAGTTGCAAATGGTAGGATTTCATTTTTTTTTGAATGGCTGAGTAATATTCCATTGTATATACGAACCATAACTTCTTTATCCTGTCTTCTGTTAATGGGTATTTAGATTGCTTCTATATCATGGCTATTGTAAATAGTGCTGCCATGAACATAGGGGTGCATCGAATTTTACAAATTATTATTTTGATATTCGTTGGGTAAATACCCAGATGTACAATTGTTGGATCAAAAGGTAGATCCATTTTTAATTTTTTGAGGAACCTCCAGACTTTCCTTTCATCCTCTTAATGGTATTTTTCAAAGAGAAGAATTTTTAATTTTTTATTACGTGCAATTTTTGTTTGTTCCTTTATGGATAATACTTAAGGTGTCATGTCTCAAAACTATTTACCTATCCCAAGGTTACATAAAGTGTCTGCTATATTTTCTTGTGTTTTATTATTTTATGTATTACATTGAGGTCTGAGATTCATTCTGAATTAATTTTTGTATGTGGCGCTTGGTATATGTCCACACTTTGTTAGTATTTGTTTGCGTATAGATGTACAATCGTTTCAGCTCCATTTGCTGAGAAGACTTATTTTTTTTCCCCCACTGAATTCCTCTTGCACCTTTGTCTGAAATCTGTTGGCCACAGATGTGTGGGTCTCTACTCTATGCCACGGATCAATTTCTGTGATATAAAATTAGTAATAGGGTTGTTGG
>NW_011889011.1:638350-643526 GCF_000151845.1 Pteropus vampyrus
ATCATATGGTATTTATCTTTCTCTGTCTGACTTATTTCCCTCAGCATAAGAACCTCTAGATCCATCCATGTAGTTGCAAATGGTAGGATTTCATTTTTTTTTTGAATGGCTGAGTAATATTCCATTGTATATACGAACCATAACTTCTTTATCCTGTCTTCTGTTAATGGGTATTTAGATTGCTTCTATATCATGGCTATTGTAAATAGTGCTGCCATGAACATAGGGGTGCATCGAATTTTACAAATTATTATTTTGATATTCGTTGGGTAAATACCCAGATGTACAATTGTTGGATCAAAAGGTAGATCCATTTTTAATTTTTTGAGGAACCTCCAGACTTTCCTTTCATCCTCTTAATGGTATTTTTCAAAGAGAAGAATTTTTAATTTTTTATTACGTGCAATTTTTGTTTGTTCCTTTATGGATAATACTTAAGGTGTCATGTCTCAAAACTATTTACCTATCCCAAGGTTACATAAAGTGTCTGCTATATTTTCTTGTGTTTTATTATTTTATGTATTACATTGAGGTCTGAGATTCATTCTGAATTAATTTTTGTATGTGGCGCTTGGTATATGTCCACACTTTGTTAGTATTTGTTTGCGTATAGATGTACAATCGTTTCAGCTCCATTTGCTGAGAAGACTTATTTTTTTCCCCCACTGAATTCCTCTTGCACCTTTGTCTGAAATCTGTTGGCCACAGATGTGTGGGTCTCTACTCTATGCCACGGATCAATTTCTGTGATATAAAATTAGTAATAGGGTTGTTGGCCACAGGATGTACATATTGTTTAATTTCTCTAAGTGCTGCTGCTTCACCATTTCTATTTTAATTATGATAGTTAATCTAGCAGACATTCAGTCTTCATTTACTTTTTTATTGCTTTATATGACAATAGTTTATATTTCTTACATAAAAGCAAAAGAATAGCTTCTCAGACATAGATGTCTTACAATTTATGTCATCATTTATGAAAATTTATCATAAATGAAGCAGTTTTCTGCCATGTGCATTATTCTCTAAGTGTGTCCAATATAAGTCAGATTCTTTGTCATATGTCACATCAGAATAGATCTTTCTAAATAGTTACCGTTTTTCAGACAAATGAGATGAAGGTTCTATCTCTTGACCAATGAGACTAGTAAATACAAAAGTATAATTTTTTTCATAGTAAAAATATTTTGGAGGACATCAGGGCATGTTCTTTAATACTTTCAAATAGTTTAAGGCGTTTAGTACATTTGAATTGGAACATATAGTGATTTGCTCAGTGGATGTTTGTCATAACAGAACTACACAACATGATGGGAGAGGTAGTATTTATCGACTACCCGCTGATCCATCAGGTATTTTGATAAGGCCTTTTTTGGATTAACTTGTTTAATTCCCACAACAATATCCATTTTACAGATGAGGAAATCGGCCATCAGAGAGTTTCAATGACACACCAAAGATCATACAAAAAGAGAGTGGCGGAGTTTTGAGTCTAAGGAAACCATTTTTACTCTTTTGAATTCCAGCCATTTTGTGTCCTACTAGTCACATAAATATTTATATATATGTGTTTACACACACACACACACACAAAGATACAAACATACATACATTTAGCCTTAAAAGATAATGAAATTTTGACCCATGCTATACCATGGGAGAATTCTGAAGATATGCTGAGTAAAATAAGCCAGTCACAAAAGTTCGAATATAGGATTCCACTTATCTGAAACGCATAGAGACAGAAAACAGAATAGTGGTTAGCGGGAGAAGGTCATGGGGGGAATGGAGACTTAGTATTTCATGGATACAGCGTTTCAATTTAGAGAGATGAAAAATTTGGGGAGATGGATGGTGGCAATGGCTGTATACCAGTGCGAATGTACTTGATGTTGCTCAACTGTACACCTAGGAATGGTTAAAATGGTAAACTTTAGGTTATGAATATTTAAATATATAACTGTAGACTATATGACCCTTTTCTATCTATGTGATTTTAAGAATCGAGTGTGTATAGTAAACAATGATAGTTGATATCTTTGATGTTTTATCATAGCCTTTGTATTTTTAAGCAATTTAGAAAAAAAAACAAGCTGGCTTCTAATTTCGTAGAAGTCGAGTATCAAATTACAGAATAATGTTAGCTACCCTTTTCTACAGGTAATGAATTCTGGTAGAGAAAAAAGAATTCGGGCATTAACGACTCTGTTATTTAATAATTCCCATGTCCGAGACTGTTGCACAGGGTTGCCAGGTAAAATGAAAGACACCCAGTTGCATGTGAATTACAGAAGAACAGCCAATCAGAAATTCAAATGAACTTAGAGACTTGTCTTTCTATTTGCCAAGCCTGGCAACCTTACTCTTGAGACAGTGGGGTTATTGGTGCTTTCCCATAAGTCATAATCGTAATAACTTCTCTCAGCTACTTTAAACTACAACTTTAAACTTTCTGAATCATTAGCTGTACTCATTGAAATAACAGAATAAAACAATTCTCATTGACTATTCAGGTATTTCCTGACAAAATCAAGCCACTTCAAGAACTAGTCTCTTGCTTTGAAAAACTGTAATCAAGTCAAATCAATTACTGTTTTTAGCACATGAGAAGTAAAAGATTTCAGCTGAAGGAAACATTAAGTTTCTTACTCCCATTTTCTCTTTACTCCATCTTGGTGTCAGTGTGCTCTGTTTTATCAAGTAGAATGATAATGAGTGTAAGGTGCAAATCATGGCAAAAGGCAACAGTTTCAAAGATGTAATGGTTTTGTTCCTTTGTTTTTAAGGAGAAAGAAGTGTATAAAAGAGGAAAGGATTCTTGTAAACAGATACAGTTTTAATTCTTAAAGCCTACAGAAACATTTTAAATTATCATTGGATTCTGTCGACAAACTGAAATATCAATTTGAGAAGATTACCATAGTAAAACTTGGAGATCAGTGAAGATAGCATAAGGATTTGGTTTCGCAAAACCATAACATAAATATAGGATGACGAAGCCCTGCCTTGTGAGTCATTCATCCCGAGTTCAAGTATGAGCCAACGGTGTGGCAAGACTTTAAAAACATACCCGTAACCTTCCCCGCCTGATCAAAGTCTTGTCAGAGAAGGAATGGTCCAGAGCAGCGCCTGACGCGTGGGATGCTCTGAGAGAGTATTTGTTGAGTGGGTGAATGTGTGAATGATTGTTTCTTGGATTGGATGGTGACCATCGAAAATACAGTGTCAGTTCTGGACTGAACCTCACCTTACTAGGTGCTTTGACGAATGAGAGCGTGGCCACAGGGGACAATCAGGAAAGGAAGGCGTCTGGGGACCTGGTTTCAGGCAGGGTTCCAGGAAATTTCGTGGAATGAGATTCATGGGGTCGCGCTCACTTTCTTTAGCTACGTAGGGGTTCTCAGGTAGAAATGTTAACGTGTCTATTTATAATTACTCCACAGAGCAAATTAGAACAGTGATAGAAATTTCTGTGAAGAATATCAAAGGGATAAACAATGTGACCATTGATGAAATAGCAGTTAGACTTGTGCCTCAGGTGATTTTAAGTGTAGTTGGTGGGTTTAATTGAGCCAGCTGGCCTCTGCCTACTCCAGCCAGATGCGGAGGCATAGGGCAAAGGGGCCGGTCCTTAGAATCCCACTTCTGTCCCTTATCAGCTATGTGGCATTGGACAACATTCTCTAAGCTTCTCTTAACTCAGGGTATGGGGATAATACTACCCACCTGGTCTCCTTGGGAGACCGAATAAATTGTGTATGAGAAATATCTGGCATGTACTATGCCGACATTAGCAAGTCAGTTCCACACGCAGGACCCATCTGTGTCTTTACCTGGGTGGCAATTATGTGCCTTTACTTTATGATAATCCACTTAGTTGCTTTGTGGTCTTTTCTGCATGTCTACTATTCTTAATAATACAAATGATAAAAAGAGTATTTTTAAAAACTTAAACCTGATATTGAGCACAGTAGCTTTTGCATAGCAGTAAGATTCCTATGTTAATATTTTAACTTAGTACACCGTGTTCTTTGCAGAATCATTCAGCATAGCCGAAAGGTGGAAGCAACTCGAGTTTCTGTTGACAGATGACCGGATAAACAGGATGTGGGGTCTGCATACGATGGAATATGCGTCAGCCTTAAAGGGGAGGAAACTGACACAGGCTGCGGCATGAATGAGCCTTAAAGGCATTGTGCCAAGTGAAATACGTCACATACATAAAGACAAATGCTGTATGATTCCACTTATGTGAGGTATCTAGAATAGCCAGAACCGTAGAAAGAGAAAGCAGAATGGTGTTTGCCAGAAACTGGAGAAAAGAGGAAATGGGGAGTTTTGTTGAATGGATATAAAGAGTTTTAGTTTTACAACATCGAAAAGTTCTAGAAACTGGTTGGACAACGGTGTAACTATATTCAGCACTACTGAACTGTATACTTAAAATTGGTTAAGATGGTCAGTTTTATATGATGAGTATTTTACCACAATTTAAAAAATTAATTTATTTCAATAGGAAAAAAGTCATTTTTATTTGAACTCATGAATAATTCTTTCGTCAGATAGTATAGGTCAATCAAGAGAATGTTAAGGTATATATGTGATACCATTCGTGTTAAATAATACCCTTCAAATTTCTTCCAGCATCTGTTGGATGTAACATTAATTTCCAGGATAATGTATATGCTGCAGCATCTAAAAGTATCTGAATTTTTATTCCCAGCCTAAGTGTCTTAGACCTCTCTGAGCTCCAGAAGTGCATTTCAAGGGAAGTCCTTGAATCTTCTGAATTGTTGTGGTACACCTGGTGCATCTCGCCAGAAAGAGAATCTCTAAATTTTATTCGATCCTCATAGGCTCTGTGACCTCTAAAATATCAAGAACCACTAACGTAAATGAACGTCACAGAAGCCCATGAGATAGTCGTTTCATGGTTTGTGACCGCTCAAGGTGTGTTTTTCCCTCCTCTGCACGTCTCTGAAGGAGTAATGAATGCCATTAACTTGGCAGACACAGGTGGTGTGCCCGGGACTGTTAAACATCTTATCGGTGACTGGGATAATGGACTAGGGACATGCTCACCCCACATGAGGATGTCGTAAAGTCAAGATGGGGCAGCAAAACCCAGGGAGGTTTGATCAGATTCCAAATGCTCCTGACAGGTTGGGGAAGTGAA
>NW_011889011.1:643576-647589 GCF_000151845.1 Pteropus vampyrus
GGTCCTTAGAATCCCACTTCTGTCCCTTATCAGCTATGTGGCATTGGACAACATTCTCTAAGCTTCTCTTAACTCAGGGTATGGGGATAATACTACCCACCTGGTCTCCTTGGGAGACCGAATAAATTGTGTATGAGAAATATCTGGCATGTACTATGCCGACATTAGCAAGTCAGTTCCACACGCAGGACCCATCTGTGTCTTTACCTGGGTGGCAATTATGTGCCTTTACTTTATGATAATCCACTTAGTTGCTTTGTGGTCTTTTCTGCATGTCTACTATTCTTAATAATACAAATGATAAAAAGAGTATTTTTAAAAACTTAAACCTGATATTGAGCACAGTAGCTTTTGCATAGCAGTAAGATTCCTATGTTAATATTTTAACTTAGTACACCGTGTTCTTTGCAGAATCATTCAGCATAGCCGAAAGGTGGAAGCAACTCGAGTTTCTGTTGACAGATGACCGGATAAACAGGATGTGGGGTCTGCATACGATGGAATATGCGTCAGCCTTAAAGGGGAGGAAACTGACACAGGCTGCGGCATGAATGAGCCTTAAAGGCATTGTGCCAAGTGAAATACGTCACATACATAAAGACAAATGCTGTATGATTCCACTTATGTGAGGTATCTAGAATAGCCAGAACCGTAGAAAGAGAAAGCAGAATGGTGTTTGCCAGAAACTGGAGAAAAGAGGAAATGGGGAGTTTTGTTGAATGGATATAAAGAGTTTTAGTTTTACAACATCGAAAAGTTCTAGAAACTGGTTGGACAACGGTGTAACTATATTCAGCACTACTGAACTGTATACTTAAAATTGGTTAAGATGGTCAGTTTTATATGATGAGTATTTTACCACAATTTAAAAAATTAATTTATTTCAATAGGAAAAAAGTCATTTTTATTTGAACTCATGAATAATTCTTTCGTCAGATAGTATAGGTCAATCAAGAGAATGTTAAGGTATATATGTGATACCATTCGTGTTAAATAATACCCTTCAAATTTCTTCCAGCATCTGTTGGATGTAACATTAATTTCCAGGATAATGTATATGCTGCAGCATCTAAAAGTATCTGAATTTTTATTCCCAGCCTAAGTGTCTTAGACCTCTCTGAGCTCCAGAAGTGCATTTCAAGGGAAGTCCTTGAATCTTCTGAATTGTTGTGGTACACCTGGTGCATCTCGCCAGAAAGAGAATCTCTAAATTTTATTCGATCCTCATAGGCTCTGTGACCTCTAAAATATCAAGAACCACTAACGTAAATGAACGTCACAGAAGCCCATGAGATAGTCGTTTCATGGTTTGTGACCGCTCAAGGTGTGTTTTTCCCTCCTCTGCACGTCTCCGAAGGAGTAATGAATGCCATTAACTTGGCAGACACAGGTGGTGTGCCCGGGACTGTTAAACATCTTATCGGTGACTGGGATAATGGACTAGGGACATGCTCACCCCACATGAGGATGTCGTAAAGTCAAGATGGGGCAGCAAAACCCAGGGAGGTTTGATCAGATTCCAAATGCTCCTGACAGGTTGGGGAAGTGAACATAAGCCACTTACTGTGAGGTCAGCAAGGACAAGAGAATAATTACAGAAATCGGGGAGGCAACATAGGCCAGCGAGTCTAATGGGAGGAACTGGCTAAGGAAAAACCGCATAACGAGAATGGCAGGGCTCACGGTGAACCCCAGGCTGAGGGCCGAGATACGGAAGCTCTCGTGACAGCAGGTGTGACTGCCGAGCAGCGATACTAAGAGAAACAGGTATCTTCTCTCCCACGGATGAACCTGAATAATTGACATTCCTTCTCATGAGTTGGCTGCTGAGGAATTCCAAGGAGTTATCTGCATGCGTGATTCTTTACTCAAAGCAAAATTTTCGTACAAAACATATTTGCACATATGTGGATAGCGTATAAGTATCGTGTGTGTGTGTGTGTATGTGTGTGTGTGCGTTCACGTTAACAAAAATCTCGGTGATGTGCTTTTATTGTTTGGGTGTCCGAAGTTTAAAAGAGACACTTGGGAGAATTTTGGGAAATTATTTACGACAGGAAAGCGGACAGTGAAAGGCAAAGGACTATTGGAACGTGAAAAGTGATCATCTCCAAGAAGAGAAAGTCCGCGTGCGGAGGCGTGCCGATGGCAGCGGAGTTTGCGCCCCTGCCCCTGGGAAGGGTTAGAGCATGCGGTGCTTTCTCACCATGGCGACCAGCAAAAATTAAGAATGATCCCATGCATGATAGTATCTAAACGAGTCAGGGTTATGCACTGTTAGCGTCTCCGTTATTTTCACGCGTAAGATCAATTTTGTGAGGGGACTACGCTCTCTATCTTCCTAATGTTAAGACACTCTTCATAGCCATTTTGAAAACTTCGTTAATTAGATGCGGGTCAATAAAGTTGTTGTATGTCAATTACCCTGAGTCGCCAGGTACAAGCCATCTCCTGAGAAGCATCATTCACAACTATCAGTAAACACAGTTTCCCCAGCAAACATTTTAACAGATCTATTTTTATAAAAAGAATACACTTAAGTCTCAAAGTTATAAACCAATCGTCCTTTAAACCAATATAACAAAACTTCGAGTGTTAGTTGCCATTGTTAGCAAAGAGACTTAAATGAAACTCGCTTTTCTGATAAGACACTAAATAAATATAGTTTTAACTTAAACTTAGTAGCTGGTGTTAAACATCCGTCACGCTCCTCCTGTTAGTTAATGGGTAGCAGAGACTTTTCTTGTCATAGCCTGTTGGCCGAGTCTCATAATCTTTCATAGTTTTCATTTCACACATGAACTTTAGGCTTGCCATTTCTGACCTTTTTATTCATTTGTAGCCATATTGAAAAATATGGCATTTATTATTTCCTGTTTCTATATGTTCTAGATGAAAATTGTCAGGAGACAAAAAGAACAGGATGATGGCCAGACAACCTTTCAGATTCAATGATGTTAAAATTTCCCTTAATTTTGGAAACTTAAGGATGATATACTTATTTTTATTAATAAATATGTCATAATATGCACAGTATACCTAGCCAAAATATTTTCTATGGATGTTTCAAACTACACTGACCTAAACTTTTGTCCCTTGTTCGAATTCACTGTTCCCTTTGAATTATATATAAAATTGTCATATATCTATTAGTGTACATTTTCTCATTGCTGCTTTAAAAATTGTCACAAATTTTGAGACTTAAAATGCCACAAATTTATTCTCTTACAGTTCTGAAAAATTAGAATTCCAAAGGCAGCCTCAAAAGGTTAAAATCGAGGTGTCGGCAGGGCCGCAGCCCGTTCGGGGTGCCTGGGAAGAATCCATTTCTTTGTCTTTCCATTGACTTGAGCCGCCTGCTGTCCTTGGCTCGTGGCCCAGCGTCTCTCAGACCTTACTTCTGTTGTCACATAGCCACCTGTGACTCTGACCCTCCAGCCTCCCATTATAAGGGCATATGCAATCACAGTGGGCCCACTCAGACAATGCAGGGTAATCTCCCAGAGTGAACTCAAGACTCTTAACGTACATATTCACAGGTTCTGGGATTAGGACGTGGACATCTTTTGGGGGGCCATTTTTTCAGCCTACCACAAGAACTTTACTGGTCACGTGTTAGCACAACCAGCTGAAGGCTCCCGTTGACCCCGGGCTGGACCAGGGACTGTTCTGGGCAGCTGGGGTCTGTTAAATGCAGGTACATCTTTTACCTTGATGTCTGTTTCATGGAAGAGGAGGAGAGTGAGGGGCCTCAGAGAGAAGAACTCAGATCAAACAAGATAATTTTTGGTGATTAATATAAAAGGAGGAAAGAAAAGCAGGGTCGTGAGCTAGAGAGACAGTGTAGAGGCAGCTGCTTTGCAAAGGGCAGTTGGTGGAGGATCCTCTGAGGAGCTTGCATTTGAGAAGTCGAGATGGGGAGACAGCCACGCAGATGCCTCACTGATGAGGGCAGGGTCGCTGTGGTGTCCACGCAGGAGGAGGTCGACTGGTCTGAGGGACAGACCGAGGCT
>NW_011889011.1:649955-651981 GCF_000151845.1 Pteropus vampyrus
GTTTTATGTGGTTAAGATTTATTGTTTCTCTTTTAAATTCACCCTAAGGCTCCCTTTTTCTGTGGCACCTCCTTCTACTCTGACACCCAATTTTATTTTTGTCTTATATGCATATATTGTTCATAACGTCTAATTGGTGCTTAATTATATCTAGTTGGTTCTGTTGTTGTTTCACAGCTGAGATTTTTTTTTCCAGTGTCAGCTCATCAGCCAGAGGTGACCTATGGATGTGTTTGTATCGGCCCACAGACAGTTTTTAAAATAAAAATCTCGAATTGGGTGTCGGTGTTTGAAAACTTGTTGATGACACATAAAAATCTGGATGTCTGACTTTACTTGAGTCAGACAACACATCCGGCAACGCTGGACACTCATTTCTGGAGGCGGAAGTTGTGCGGACCTAAGGCTGGGTGTCCCTGATGGGCACAGGTCCCCAGGTCCCCAGGTCCCCAGGTCCCTCCAGACAATGTGCTTTCCTGTAACTTTTCTTCCAAGACCCACTGCAGGTGCTTGATATTGTGGCCTGAGTCGGTCTTTTCGAACTTTTATTTACCTAACTAGGTGATAAATTCCCTGACGTCACAGATTGCTTTGCCATTTTTCTTTATCCTCACCCTGCCTACCACTGTACCAGACTCATAGTAGCTGTACAATAAAGTAATTTGTTAAAACGTATCTATTGTGTACAGCTGGGCATATACCCCTCCGCTCCTCAGAGAGCTAGGGGGAAACAATCTCCAAACAGTTCACACGAATTAAATGATTCATTTTCACACCTCCTTGTCGAGGTTCACAAGGGATTTGCACTGTAGAGGGATTAATTTACGGTGTGAAAAGGGTAACATTTAATGAAACTATTCCTGATTGGATGTTCAAGGAAGATTTAGATACACGAAAAGTAAATACCTACATTGAGTTGCCCTGTAGGGGTTAGCACCGGCCAGTCCTTTTCTAGAAAGTGCTACGGCCTCTCCAGAATGGTACTCTGCTCTCCCGGTGGCCCTGCAGCCTTCTAGAACCATCATTCCCTGTAGTGAGCACTTCCGAACCACCCGAGTGCCTGGGCCAGCATCTCTTACCTGTTTACGATTTTGTAGTTATCCAGACCAGGGTTCATTAAACTAACTTGTCTCAGAAAGCTTTTTCTGCTTCTGTATTTAGTTATATAAAAATATTTCAAATATTCCACTTGGGGATAAGGAGATTTATGAAGGTTATTTTCCATACCTTTTTAAAAAAATTAATAAACATATCCTAATTATTTTATAACATCTTAGAAGAATTGGTTCTTAGCAACTTAAAATTTTTTTCCTTTTTATTTTAATTGTGAACTTATTTAAGGATTTAAAAAGGTACAGTATTAACATAAAAACATAGAGAAGTAAATATACATATAAAATATGATTTTGGATATTGGCTTTTCTAATATTTTTAAAAATAGTTGAAAATCTATATTTTTTGATAGATAATAATTTAAAACACACAAAATAATACTTTTCAGCAATCAAATACTAGTGACGTAGAGAATCGAGAAGTAAATAGGAAACTTGGAACAGACGCATTGATTTTACAAAACCCGATTAGGAAAATAAAACCACGGATACTTTTCTCGTAAGGGAGAGTCACATACTTATGATTTTCTTACGTTTCATTTAAACAAAATTCTAGCAAACATGGTTTTCAAACCCATAGTCCAAACCATTTGAAAATAAGGGAGGAACTTTCTTGAGGTTTATAACTCTAACCCAGCAAGAGGTAAACTCAACTGGACATTGAGAAAGGACCAGAAGCAGTATATAAAACAGATACTAACAATTAAAAACATGCAATGATGAAAATTTAAGAAAAGATTTAAGTAGAACGGGAAATTCAAATGACAAAGAATTCAGAGAAGCCACGTACCCTGCGTCTTCCTGATACTTGCTTTGTGCCTTCTGCTTAACTCGGAACTCACAGACCCAGCTTGCTTTTGATGCACGGCATGTTGGCCACCTCTGTCGAGAGAGGAGAGAGGGAGGGAAGGGGG
>NW_011889011.1:653941-655573 GCF_000151845.1 Pteropus vampyrus
ACGTTCGGTGACGTTGACGGAGGGCAGCAAGCTGAGTTTTCAGGGAGTTCATAGGGAGCTGACTGGGTGAGGCTGTAAAGCAGCCAGTGGACGACGAATGAGACGGGTAACCGGCTAATACTCATTTTCTGTCGTCGTGCAGCCAACTAGCAGAACCCCAGGGGCTCACGGCGCTGTTGATGATGCCGTGGCTTTCGGGGCTCAGGCGTTCTGGCACACCGTCACTGTGTTCTCTGCTCAGGAGCTCCCAAGGCCGAAGTCACTGCGTTACTAGGACTGGGTCTCGTCTGGATGTCAGGTTGTCCTGCATGCTCCGGCGGCTGTGGCAGAACTCAGCTCCTTGCAGTCGCGGGGTGAAGGACCCTGATTTCTTGCTGGCTATTCGCCAGGGCCGCTCTCAGCCCCTAGAAGCTGCCGGCACTCCTGGACACATGGCCCCATCCGTGTTCATAGGCAGCGATGGAGAATCTGTTTCTTGTTGACTCCATCTCATGCTTTGAATTTCTTTTGCCAAGAACCTTCTGTCTTTTATGGGCTCACTTGAGGAGGCCAAGCTGACCTGACTAGGTTGTCGATCCTTTCTTCCAGCTAACTGTGCCACGTAGCATAATATCATCAGGAAGGCGGCATAGCATCGTGTTCCTCGATCTCTCCCACACTCAAGGGGAGGGCGTCACTGAAGGGCGTGAGTCCCCGGTGGGTCATCTGAGAACTCTCCCCACCACACCAGGGGACTGAGGCACGAGTTAGGAGGTTCCTGTATTTGTCCAGGTTGGGGACTCTGACGCCTTGATTCAGGTGGTGGGGAGCAGGGTGAAAGCAACAGGAACAAACACATTTTAAATGAAGGGTCGATAGATTTGCCAGTTGGCCCAAGTGTGGAGAAAAGTGTAAATAGTCAAAGAGGGTTCAAACCAGATCAAGCTGCCGATAAAGGCAAAGGCATGAAAACAGAAGATGTCTTGGCCCGGGAGGTCATGGAGACGAGCTGAGTCTAAGTTAACAGGGCATCGGAAAGGGAATATTCATGAGGTGGCGCTGACGAACGTATTACTTACTGCAGGGCAAGTAAGAGCACAGGCTGTGGAAACAGTCGGCATCTATCACTGTAATAGGTGTAGTCGAACTTTTAAGAATAAATATGCTTTTCAAGTCAATGGCCGATGAGCCTGTTATGGACTGAACTGTGTCCTCTCAGAATTCGTGTTTTGAAGCCCTATTGCCAGTTCGACTGTGTCTGGAGATTTGGTCTTTAGAGCAGACCCGACGGTGCCACCTGAGGGTGTCGGCACAAGGTCGAGACCTAGGGTGCGTGCTGCCTTCGCTGCCTGTCCCCAGCGCTGAGCTGGCCAGGTGACAGCCACCTCTGTGGCAGCATGGTGTCGTTCCGTGCTTGGCTTGTTCCGGGCTCCTGTATTTAAGATGCATGTGGACAGCTTGGGACGTTCAGTGAAGGGTTTAAGGAAATCGAATAATCTAACCTTAGGAAGGGGACACGTGACGGGAGCGGAGGGGACGCGCTGTCCCGCCCGCTAAGGGGGCCGAATGGCTTTCTGCGTCCTCTTCTCTCGCAGGGGTCTGGGCCAGCTCTAGATGTGTCACCAATGGCGAGAATTGCAGTGTCTAACTGTC
>NW_011889011.1:656972-665891 GCF_000151845.1 Pteropus vampyrus
ACTATCCCTAAACTATATACTTACTTCATATGAATGTACTACTATATGTATTAAAATATACAAATATATATGTGATATATATATTATTATACCTTATATATAATCAAGAGTTAATTTTACAATTAAAATAATTAAAGTTGTATCCAATTAAATAAAAAGGAGCCTGTACTTTCCAGTGACGTAATTCAAACCACAGAAGACTTGGGTGCATCTGCAAAAAAAAAAAAAAATGCTTTTATTTAAGTAGCTGCTCGCAAAGAGAGAAAAAATATCATTATCCGGCAAACCCGTTTCACCTTCTGCCCAGTGACAAGATCAGTGTTGAAGACGTGCCGATGCACTCAGCGACTTCAGAGTTTAAGGTCTGTCCGCCCCGTCCCTCTTCCTCTGGGCCTCACAGGAAGAGCTGGGGCATCAGGAGAGTGTCCCCATCTCATGCCGTCCTGGCCCGTCCTGAGGTGCCGCCGGCCACCGAGCTGTCTGATCGTGCGGCCTCTTTGTCGGCCTCTTTGACCTAGTCGCAGTGAGAAGCTGTTACTCCCATTAGGTCTGAGGGACAGGGAGTGGATACGGGCCCCAGTGCCCGGTGAGAAGGGGAGCTGAGGGGGAGTCCAGGGGTTGTAACCACAGGAGGACTGGACATCCCAAAGAAGGGGCACCAGGCAGGGCAAGGGGTCCCCCAAGCCTGTCTCTCTGTCCTGTGCCTTTTAATCTCCTGCTGACACCTCCCGTTAGCCCAGCCGAGGGGCAGAGGACAGGGGAGCTGGGAGGAGGTCCTTAGGCCTCTTCCAGGGCCCAGGGCCAGGCAGAGAGGGTGGAGTGGACGGGGCGGGTAAGGGGGTGGCAGCGGAGAATAACGGGAAGGGAGAGACGACTCGTGCTCCCACAGGTGCATTCCCTTGGGTGTGCCCACTGACATAAGCGTCCTTGTCGTGGTCTGGGGCAAGGTGTTCAGTGCTGATGCTGACGGTGTGGTTCTGAGCTAGGAGCAGGACAGAGGTGGCAATAGAGTAATAAATGAAGCAGGAGGGATCAATCGCCCGCTTGGTATGCTGCTGCATTGATAAGTTTATTTTCAAATGAGTTGAGGAAATGTATTTTCTGTCTGTCTCTGTCCTACGTGGTTTCAACGATATGTTTTTCTGGCAATGAGCTTAAGAACAAATAAGAATAATTTTTGAACTACCTGGCAAATGACCAATTCATGCTCATGTTATAAAATGCACAGACATGTTTTCTAATGGAATAAGTAGATGTGAGCCTTACACCGATTTCTTTGTTATTACGTTATAGAGATCTCGTAACTCATTTGTTCATTCATATGCTATTCCCTAGTTTTCATGCTTTTCAAACAGAAGCTCTTTCGAAATCCAGTCCTGTAGAACTGGATCTGTTTCTCCCCCTTAGTGCCAGATGCAAAACGTGTGCAAACACAGCTGGATTAGCACTCTTGTGCAGATGGTTTAGTTGATACTTTTATATATTAATATTGCTGCCAGCATCTTGTAACACATGTTGATGTAATTGCCACAATTGAAAAGGGCTCAGAGCTATTTAATGTCTCATGTCTATTCGTCAGCCGAGAGTGGCCAACACAAGCGTGGCCAACGGCTTCGGAGAAACTAAGACGCTAAAATCATACTCAGAAGCCGGACGAGTGACGGAGCGGAGTGGTTCCTGTCGCAGCCGGCACAGAGGGTGAAGCTGTGGCTGTGACGCGTGCATGAAGTCGCGGGGATTCGTCTGCACCCGGCCTTTTCTCGTTAACCAGCACAGCGGCGAGCGCATGGCTTCCTTCGCGCCACGCTCTTGCCTGCTTGACAGGGCGATTGTGCGATTGGCCAGAGCATTTCGGAGGCCTGGATATCCGCTTCAGCTTCCAGGTTAGGCGCTTTTTCTTAAAGCCCGACCTTGATGGCTTTGGAGTGTGGACGCAGGACGAGAGAGGACATAGCCTGATCACAGTCAGTCTCGGATGGTCGGAGATGCTCTGAGACTTCTCGCTTTTACTTGTGTAGTTGAGAGACCTTAACATGACTTTTTTCCTCCTTTTTAATTTTCGTTTCAGTTCTCGCATTAGAAAATTTTCTAAAATATGTAAATCGATGGCTCTTCTTTCTGCTGGGCGAAGTAGGAATGTAAATACTTACGAGTTTGACGCAGTTCGAGCTCTTCTGAGCTGACTCGTTCCGGCTTGGCCTCGGCGTCGCTGGCACGTGCTCACCTGGCCGACAGGAGGATGCGTGTGTGCGCGTTGTGTAGACAGTTGGGGAGGAAGACGTACTAGGCCTCGGCTGCTTTCGCAGCAGAGTCCAGAGTATGGGCAGTCGGACGGCACTGGGAGATTCCAGAAGGTCGGGTCAGGGACCCAGGCTGAGGGTCCTTCCAGCATGAATGGTCCAGAGGACACAGCACCGGGATTGGAGCCCGACTTCAGCCGCTAGGGCAGGGGCCGCTGGGTGCGGAGGAGACCGGAAGTGGGACCCACACAGGCGCGGACGGGGAGGGGCAGCCCGATTCTGTTTTAAGGCCACTACAGGTCTCAACAGTTTTTGGTCTTCTTTTCCTCCATCTTTTGTTTTCTGTTGCTCATTTACTCCCTATCTCCTCTGTTTGGCTTTTTTTTTTTTTAATTTTTTTTTTTTTTAATTTTATTTTTACTCAACAATCACAAACATGAACTTGTTCTATTAGCATTTTCTTTGATGCTTCTGAAATTGTAGTTTAGCGGGATGTATCTTTTTTAATTCGCTATTCTATCTAGCAACGTTGGGCATGGCAGAACATTACTGTGTGGGTGTCCCGCCCCCAGTTAGCCCTTCCTTCCTGCGTAGTGACCTGTCACTTCCCTCTTCTATCCCATATCATGTCTGCTTACCATGGAGCGTTTTCCGTGGGAAAAGCAAGGTAAAGGAAAGCACGTTTATGTGGAGCACCTGCACGTCAGATTCCGACACCTGCTTTGGCATCCATTCCTACAGAAGTCAAAATAAAATCCGAAGATGATGTAGGGTTGTGTCAACGGCCCGCCGTGCTCCGGAAAGAGACGGACTTCGTGGATCTGCCTTTCTGGGCTGTGAAGAGCGGACGGGACACGCAGGAAGTCGCCCAGGTGCCCATCACACCCCTCCCGGAGCCGCCCCGAGTGGCCGGGGCCGGCGTCATGGCCGCACCGTGCACCCTGCACTAGCCGAAGCCCTGGGGTGACTAGCTAAGAGCTTTGCAGCAAATAGGAAACGATCGCGGGTCAGGATGGGGTCCACTCCACTTGGAGGGGAGACGAAGGTGTCAGTAAACCCGACCCGCGCTGACGGGGGAGACGACGGGGTGTTGCGGGCGTCAGGCCGCAGGGCCTGGGATCTGCCGCGTTAGGCCACGTGCACAAGCACAGGCTGAAGGACAGCGATCGCTCCTGGCATCAAAACGGTGGAGTAAAACGTTCAAAGTTGTGTCAAACCCCACACAAGCGGCGTGTGCGTACTAAACGAGCTGACCCGCTATTCTGGCCCCGAGTGGACACAGCGGGAAGGGGCCTCTGCGGACCTCCACCGACTAGAGGCCGGGCGCCCCGCGCATGCCTGCGGTTGGGGGTTCGCAGTCTGCGGGTTCTCAGGAGCGCCCCGATGTGGAAATGCGTGAGCACAGGCAGGGCCTCAGGGCGGAGGCCGCCCGCCCGCTGCTCTCGCAGGGAGAGAGGAAACACGTCTAGCCAGAGAGACCGTGTTTAGCTTGATTTAACGACGGCTGTTCCACTTGGCTGCTCGCCCTCGCGGGAATGTGTGTTCATCAGGTTATGTTATAAATTAAAGAGCAGAGGCCATGAGGGAGCAGCAGTGACAGAGAAGGGGCTGCGACGCAGAGGGACGCCCTGCCCTGCGCTTCCCGGGCCACCTCGGTGAGCTGAGCGCGGCACGCCCGAGGTCCGGGCAGGTGCCAGGGGCAACTCCCCGCTGCCGGCTCCATCCTGTTCTTCTCCTCACGCTCGCTCTTTAACGGAAAGCGGAAGGTGGTGCCTGTGCCAGGCAGACGCGTTTTATGAAGCAGTCCAACCACGGCGTTGTGGTTCTTTGTTCCCGTTGCCCATTTATATTCGTTCAGGGTTAAGTCATTCCCCGACGTCTGTAGGAAATCTCAACAGACTCTGTGCAACTTTTCTTTTTCACTCAGCTGAGGTCAGGGGCAGTCCTGTGGGCTCTCGAAGTAGCAAGCATGTCTCAGTTTAGTGACCGATATTCAGGCCAGTATCTACCGTTTCTATTTCTCGCACAGTTCAGGCCAGAGGTCACTTTCTGCCTGACCGTGAGGGAGAGGATGTCACCAGCCTCTGCCAGCCCTCTCTCTGTTCATGTCCTTTCTTCTCCCAGGCCAGGCTCCTGACCTGAGGGCATTTGAGGAAGTTTGAGGAGGGATGTGGGGGGGGGGGTTGGTGATGAGGCAGCATGTTGGCCTCCGGCTCTCTGGGCTCGGTGGAGGTGACAGCCGATTCTTTCCCTCGGGGGTCCTGGCATGGGCTCCTAGGAGACTGCACCTCTGGGACCTCTCTCTGCAATTCCCCTGAGTCCCGGTGGGTGCTTTGTATTTGGGCTGGCTGGGTGACCACTCGTGACCTCACCTTTCGGCCCAAGGAATTAACTTTCAGCTTCTGGCTGCTGGGGTCCCAGCACCCTCGAGGTAGCCCCGATGTCTAGGAGCTAGGATGCCTCTTTCTGTCCCTCTCCCTGCCTCTCCACTGGGTCCCCAGAAAGTACCACTCCTCGGCTCCGCCAGCCCTGGTGTGGAGATCGACTCTGCCGGGGCGGCCTGGCCCGGCTCTCTCAGGAGCGAGTCGGCACCTGGGCGCACTGGCCAGCAGCCGGTCCCTCTGGCCTTCCCCTGGCTCCTCGGTCTGCGCCTTCCCTGCACCCTTTGGGAGCCCACGTGACTGCACTGCGGCCTTGCTGCTCCCCGGTGCTGAAGGCAGGTGTTCGGGGGGCCGTCTCCTCTGGGAGTTCCCCCAAAAGAAGCAGGGCATTTGTCGCTATCCTTTTATTTAACCAAGCCTGTCTGGATATTTCTATTTCCCCCACCCCGTGCCCACTGCATCCGTCCCTAGGGAGCTGGTCCTGGCACGTGGACGGCAGTGGTGCTGCCACTCAGCACCCACCGCGGTCCAAGCTCTCGCCACAGCCCTCCGGTGTCCAGCTGGTCTAGCTGCTCAGACTGATCCTCTTATGGGCTTCCATGTGATTCTCCATTCTTCCCGCCTCTAAGGTTTTATGGGATGAATTCCATACTGACTGTCACGGCGGCTATGGATTCACCAACATCTCATTAGGACTTCGGAGCCCGATCAATGGCCCTTTCTTTTCTTGGGGTTTTTGTGCGCGTCCCCGTTCTGTACAGAGAGGGTTTAGTCTTTAAGGCGAAGCACTGCAGAGTGCGAGTAGATAACAGAGAAAGAGTATTATCGGGTAATGTTTCAAAATATTCTGCTCCATCACTTCCCTGTGTTGCGTCACCACTGAGTATCTGAATGTCTTTGAAAGATGGGTCAGCTGAGAAATGAAAACGTAATTCGGGCGATACAATGACTTTTATCCGAAAGTGGCCGCTCGCTTATGACAAAACAATTCATCGAGTTTGCTCCGTATCACAACATCTTGTTTCTCTTCAATTTTTTATTCCCTTCCCAAGTCCCACTGCCGAGCCTTCCCGTCTTCTGGAACAGAACACACGCCATTGGAGCTTGCTGTCCTCTCACCGAAGGACCTCGGGAAAACATCAAAGGCGAGGCTTTGGCAAGGCGAGGAGGAGGGGGAGCTCTCTTAAGGAGGGCCTTTCATCTTTTCACGGGGTGTCCTCTGCCAGTCTGACCTTCAGAAACATCTTTATCTTCGACTCCACAAGGCTTCTTCAGTCGTCTTTCGAGCAAGAGATTAAGTTCATGGAAATGTGTGGGGTCATGCCTGTTTCCTAGTGGTTTCCGAGCCCCACTCCCCCCAAGGATCAGGGGGATGGTGGGCAGGGGTGGGCATCAAGAATTATCCCCTGCCCCACCCTGAGACACATTCTGTTGGCATCCAGCCTAGTGGAACTGGCTCGTGTCAGCCACAAAGGGCAGTGGGAGGCTCACCGGGTAGAGCCTTGCGGGCCGGTGCTGGGCACAGCAGAGGGAAGAGGCTGAACAGCTGGCTAAGGAAGAGAGTCCCCGGAGCATCGTTGTCACCGTCTTGCGTGCCTTCCACCGCATTTTAGTTTTCAGAAGTCCTCGTGACTCTCTCGGCTTAGTTTATAACAAAACTGATGCTGACAATTCTTCATGTTTCTATCTTTGGATTCTCAGATTCGTGCTTTCTGTGCTCACATCTCAGCAGACACTTGGCCGTTTGGCCGGTTCTCCGCGAGGTTAGGGCGCCTTCGCCGACATCGCTCCTTCCTGTCACGAGCCCAGCATTTCTGAACCTAGAAGAGCGTGTTTAAGGTTTAATTCTGTCAACCCTGTTTCTCCCAGAAGCTTTGTGAATGAGCTCAGTGGACCCGGCTGACTTTCTCTTTATTTCTAGATTTGTCCTGATCGTGTTTGCGATATTTCTGGGAAGTTGTTGACATGTTTTCTGGGAGACTCCCAGCTCCTCGCTCTGTCATCGCCATGGCAGGAGGTTTGTCTCTTTCATGCTCCTGGGTTGTGGGGACAGTTGGAAGAGCTGAGACAGTTTGCAAGGGGGAAATTGCCATCGATGCTTTAAAGATAGCACTTTTTATCTTCTTTTAAGAATTAATTTTTTATTTTGAAAATAGGAGCTCTGCTTTAGTCTGAAAACTCATGGCATTCACATTGTCATATTGTTAGTAATTGAAAAATGCATGTGAGGCCTTGAACCTTGGTAAGAAAGAATGACTCGTTAATATTATCGTCACTTAATCGAACATGCCAGGATATAAAGGTATTAAATGAAAACTTAAAATAAGAGTAAAGTATAATGTCAAATCGGAGGTTTAAATTATATTTAGAAGGAAAACATTCTGATACTTTGCGTCGGACTTATTTTTATTTCCATGAAGTGATTATGAGGCTAGTCATCAATGGGGAAGCCAACTGGCCCTTCTGTTTAACAAGCCTAATCAGCGAAGTTTTAGTAACCTGACACCTTGTATTAAAGCAAGCAAGCAAACAGGCACCTTGATTTGACCAGATCCAGGTTTGTTTGGACATAAGACAATTTTCAGTACACTAATTCCTGTGTACGTAGTAGGAGAGAACGGTGGCCCATCGATTTAGATTTCAGGACATAATGAGTGTTCAGAAGATTCTTCCTCTGAAGATGCCAGCATCTTGCTAGGACATCTGCTGCTCCTAAAAATATTTACAGACCACAACTCATCTAACCTGAAATGAAACTTTCTCTATTTTTCAAATTTCTCTCAAGGCCTAATTTCTACCCCTAAAAGGAGGAGAAAAATCATAATCTTCCCCCATCCAGGTAGCTCATTCTGTTTTAAAGGACTTAAATAAATGTGCAGTCGAATTTAGGTTCTCGCTTTTCCTTTATCCTGCCCCTCCCCCACAACCCAGATTATTTGAGTTGAGAGGGGTCTTGCTGTCTTCTGGGTGAAATGCCAGGTTCCAAGATGCTTTTCTTCTTCTGTGGTGGGTATTATGGGCTGGGTTGCATACCCCCAAAAACATATGTTGAAGTTATAACCCCCGGTACCTCAGAATGTGACCTCATTTGGTGACAGGGTCTTCACAGAGGTGATCAAGTTAAAATCAGGTCATCAGGGTGGGCCCTAATCCAGTGTGACTGGTGCTCTTATAAAAAGTGACGATTCAGACGCAGAAACAGACAGATACAGAAGGGAGCTGGTGTGAAGACATGGTCACATCCAAGCCAAGGAGAGAGGCCTGGACCACGTCCTCCCTCACAGCCTCGGAAGAATCCAGTCCTGCCCACACCTTGACTCGGGGCTTCTGGCCTCCAGAATTGTGAGACAACAAACTCTTGTTGTTTAAACCATCCAGCTTGTGGTACTTGGTGACAGCAGCCCTAGCCAACTAACGCTATGGCGAGCTTTCCCTTCGCCTTAGCCAGCATCCCGGCTTCTAAAACCTCGTGGACAGCCATCCCTTCTCCCGCCATCTAGAGTGGCACTGGGAGGGAAGGCCTGGGTTGCACCACAGTGTCACTGCAACGAGCTTTAAGAGTGTGTTTGGAAAGTTAAAAAAAAAAAAATGACGACAAGGCATTGCTTTCTTTGTCCTCAAACCTTTCATTATGCTTGAGTACAGCTCTGCTTGATTATGTAGCACTTGCATTTCAAAATCTTTACTAAACAAATGCCACCTACCTAAATTAAGGCCTGCCAGAAAAAAAAAAAAAACACAAAAAAACAGCATTTTAAAATCATTTTCATAAATGTATACCATTAGCAGACATAATACATTTTTCTCAAAAATATCATCATTACACGCAGTGATTTATAGCTAGGGAGACATGCTGCTTTTCCGGCGAAGGTACATCAGAACTGGCGTGTCCCTCTAGAAGTCACCGGACTTCACAGTGTCCCTGGCTCATCTCCCGGGCCAGAATCCCTGTTTTACATCACTCTTTGTGTCTCATATATGCTCTGTCTTCATTTCTGGCCCGTCAGATGAAAATGCCTTCGGAGACAACCTAGACCAGTTTGAGAATGCCACTGCAGTGCACAACCGCTGTGGTCACAGAAGGAAGCAAGAGTGGGCTGTGTTAGTTCCAGCAGCTCTCTCCCTCGTTCTTCATTTACTCGGCAAGGGTGATAGTCCAAAGTGGTTTTAGAACAAGATAAACCTGGTTTCAAATACCCTTGTTTATCTTGGGGTAAGCCATGCATCTCTTTGAACTTCAGTTCGCTCATTTATAATGCTTATTTCACAGAGTCCTTGTGAAGTTTAGGGTGAGAAAA
>NW_011889011.1:668511-670616 GCF_000151845.1 Pteropus vampyrus
TGCCGGAGACTGTGTTCTCTCTTGAGGGTGGTTAAGGCTTATTTCAGAGGTGCATTAACCTAGATGCTGCAAAGGATGGCCGAGGCTGGCTTAAAGTCTTTCACTAAAGAAGCGACGACCACCCACCACGACCTGCCCAGGTCTGCATGTATGATCAGATCACCCTGTGAGATTACTTTTCGTAGATCTCGTTTTTTTTCATTCACATAATTAAATGTTTCTAAAAGCGATCCCTAAGAAATGTTAATGTACCTCCCGCTGCGGTCACAGCCACACTATTCCAAGTGGTTTGAAAACAGTAACCTGACTATATATTTTTTAAGTGAGTTATAGCCCAAGGCGAAAAGAACGACACCAAAAAAAAAAAAAAAAACAAGTAAAACTTAAAATCTTTTAGTAAACAATGGGATAACGTTAATCTGAAACTGTCCTGGTTGTAACGTAGGGTGAAACCGAAGACGTGACATAGTCTTGAAGCCACACCTTCGCCTTGGACGGGTTGAGGCCTGAGTCTGCGTTTCATCAGAAACTCGTTTTCAAATGAACCCCCATCTCGCCATTCCTCTCTCTCCGCCAGAGTGGAGAAGTAACCTGAGTTACCTAGTGTAGATGCAACTAAAACATTCTTTGTCAATCTATGATCCGATCTGTGGGTTTCTTAGGGGTTTCATTAGCTCTTGTTATGGAGAGACACAAAATGTTGGCCCCGAACTTTGAGGCACTATCTCACCCCCAAAGTTTTAACACCCCCCAGTGGATTTCTGTAACTTTCTTCAATCGATTTATTCCAGGGGAAGACAGAATGGGCCTCTGCCGAGCTTTTCATCTATTATGAAAATGTCAAAGTCCAGTCACTAATCGTAAAGGAGGTTCATTATATGTGCGTTTTGTTAGATAGATTTTGAAAAACTAGTTTCTTCCAAGACAATATTTATCAGTTATTTTCAAGTGAAGTTTTAAAGCTAAGAGTCCCTGGTCAGTGCGCAGCACAGTACACCTTTCTCATTAGTACCTACACCTGAGCCTATGGCCCTTGGCGCAGCGCTGTGCTCACCTGCAAGAGCCCTGACTAGCCGGAGGTGCTTTCGGGTGGCCTGTGGTCTTAACACCTTGTTCCTCCCGAATAAATGATTACAAGATAGTGTTAGTTAGGACCAACAGCTGCAACGGAAGAAATGAATACCATTTATCTGTTCTTGCAGTCAAATGTCAGAGTCCAGGAGTTTGTCTCGATCTGCAGACTTTCAGTGCCTTCCTCCTGGCTTGTGTCTGGGGGCGACTCGAGCAGGCATGTGCTTAGAGTACAGGTGGGGAAGAGGGTCGCAGCTTCGTGTTTTATTTATCAGAGTGACAGAATGGTTACACGTGGCATAAGATATCCAGGTCACAGGACGGGAGCTGACATAAGTAACGATGTGTTGTATTTATACCTAAAATTTAAACATGAGGCTGGAAACCTAAGGAATTTACAGCCGAGGTGGGAAACTGTTTATCTCTGTGTCAGTCTGAAAAAAGTAAATATGATACCTGTCGGCTCTGGCTCCTTCCTTGAGGTTGTAGGGCTTGTCGAAGCCTCGCCTTCCTCCGCCCGTCCTCACCGTAGACTGGGGACTAGAACACCTGGAGTCACTGAATAGGAACAAAATCACATCTAAAGAAACAACACTGGGGAACATTTTTTGTAAAGTTTACAGTGTAAGGCATGGTGTTAACCTGGTTTTAATGGGCCTGGGATTGATTATCTGTTATCCTTTGTATTTAGGAAGAGATGAGCGTGAGCCAATGGAATACCAGGCCTCGCCTGCACAGACAGCACTAACCTCTCATGATAAATCACATACTGCGTGGCTAACATGCAGCAGAACTGATTGATTCTCACTTTGTCTCCCGCCCCCCAGCCCCGTCAAGCTCCCTCTGGAATAAACCCTAATGAGCATTCGGGAGGGACAGCAAGTAGGATGGAGCTCTGACCCACACTGGCTAATTGGCGTGGGGCTAATTGACCTTTCACAAGGATTGTGTCGCTCGGCCTTTGGCAACCAGAACGGGGCCTTTCACTGTCCCTGGGGAGCATGACATCTTTGATTATAATGAAAACCAGTCAT
>NW_011889011.1:670666-675512 GCF_000151845.1 Pteropus vampyrus
AAGTAACGATGGGTTGTATTTATACCTAAAATTTAAACATGAGGCTGGAAACCTAAGGAATTTACAGCAGAGGTGGGAAACTGTTTATCTCTGTGTCAGTCTGAAAAAAGTAAATATGATACCTGTCGGCTCTGGCTCCTTCCTTGAGGTTGTAGGGCTTGTCGAAGCCTCGCCTTCCTCCGCCCGTCCTCACCGTAGACTGGGGACTAGAACACCTGGAGTCACTGAATAGGAACAAAATCACATCTAAAGAAACAACACTGGGGAACATTTTTTGTAAAGTTTACAGTGTAAGGCATGGTGTTAACCTGGTTTTAATGGGCCTGGGATTGATTATCTGTTATCCTTTGTATTTAGGAAGAGATGAGCGTGAGCCAATGGAATACCAGGCCTCGCCTGCACAGACAGCACTAACCTCTCATGATAAATCACATACTGCGTGGCTAACATGCAGCAGAACTGATTGATTCTCACTTTGTCTCCCGCCCCCCAGCCCCGTCAAGCTCCCTCTGGAATAAACCCTAATGAGCATTCGGGAGGGACAGCAAGTAGGACGGAGCTCTGACCCACACTGGCTAATTGGCGTGGGGCTAATTGACCTTTCACAAGGATTGTGTCGCTCGGCCTTTGGCAACCAGAACGGGGCCTTTCACTGTCCCTGGGGAGCATGACATCTTTGATTATAATGAAAACCAGTCATGGGAAATGTGTAATAAATTCAAAGCATAAATCACGAAGCATCATCTTTTAAAACTTTTTTGTTTAAAGAAAATGAAAGATTAAGTTGAAGACACAGTTTTCATTCTCATCCAATTAATATAAATTGGTATTTAGTGTTCATCGAAAAGTATGGACGGGAAGTGGAGTTCAAGAGGAAAAAAATCAGCAGGAACCGTTCCTTTTTGGGTATTCTGAGCATCTCTAAGTCCATGTTGTCTTAACCACGTTATTGCACTGTTAGCAGCGACCATGCAAAACGTTTCCTAACCATTACTTTTAAATACCTTCCTACTGGCATTTTGTCCTTCTTGACATAGACAATACATTATTAAAAACTCTGGTGGGCTTAGAAAACCATCTGTTTGTTAGAAGTTATTTTCAGAAGAAACAAGTACGAAGCATTCTGAGTTTTCAACAGCACAAAAAAAAAGGAAGAAAAATTGTTTTGAAATGTATTTCTTCAAAATTATCTAAAAGAGAGAGCTCTTTAATGTCAAATTTATTTTTAAAATTAAAATCTGATAACATTGTTGACTATTAAATTAGGAAATCTTTTATCTGATAATTCTTGGCTGGTCATATTGCTTTTCTTGGAAAAAAATTGTGTGCTATTAAAAATTCAAATGAAAATCAGAGACTTTTGAAAGCGTTAAAATGAAACGTCAGTACACAACAGGAAGTGCGAGAGCCTTCCAGCCGGAACAGTTTAAGCATTTTGCCTGACAGTGTAACACTTAGAACCCAAAACGAACGCATGATAGCGAAGGCGCAAAGCTCTTCGGCCTGATTCAGAGAGCGCAGCCATCAGCGCGGTCAGGAGCCTGACGAAGTAGATCGATCCACATGCGGGTGAAGCGAGGGCGGCGGGCGGTTCCGTGCACCACGCCCGCTGGTGTCGTGAGCTCAGCTGCAGAGGCCGCGTGCGGACCGGAAGAGCGTTGGGCCGGGACGGAACCTGGGCGGCAGAGCCCAGTCACGGCTTATTTGCGTGAACGGCTGGAACCGTCTGAAACGTGTCCTCACCTCCGACGTGGCTGTCGCAGCCGCTGTGCGTGTCACCGGGTCACCAGGTCGCTCCGCAGCCCCAGGGGGAGCGTGTGTTATCGACAGGTCCATGCGGCTGATCCCGTAGATCAGCGTTGAAAAGAGTCGCTGTCCCTTCCTATAGGTGGCTCCGTCTGGTAACAGAGGGAGACGCGCGAAGAGCAGGTGCGGTGCCGGGAGGAAGCGCTGCGGTCGGGGCGCTGCGGTCCCGGGCAGCGGGGACAGCCCTCGGGGCGGCCACCTGGCCCTCTCCTCGCGACTTCTTCACGCTTTGCCTGATTCCTGGTCCTCTTTAACCCGCACGGGGTCTGACTTCTGTAAGTTTTTTAAAATGAAACGCACCCAGATTTCCTTTTGCCACCTGCAGATTGTCCCGGGCCCAGTTCCGTCCTCTGATGTTCGACACCCAGGTATCCGCTCTGCTCCTAAGCGGATCCGCTGCAGGTTCAGAACCGCTGCTCACCACGGCCCGTGCCGTGTCCCCCGTCCCCGGGGCCCCTCTGCCCCCGTGGCCTCTCCGTCTGCCCCGCGTCCCCCCTCCCCCGTCTACCCCGCGTCTGCTCTGTCTGCCCCGCGTCCCCGTGTCCCCCCCGTCTGCCCCGCGTCCGCTCCGTCTGCCCTGCGTCCCCCACCGTCTGCCCCGTGTCCCTTCTGTCTGCTCCAGCCGCGACCCCATCCTCCGCGCAGCCACCCCGCAGAGCCTGGGGGAGTCAGAGGGCGGTATGGGGGAGGCCTCAGCCAGGTCCCCGTCCTTAAGGCCCGGGTGACTGGAGCCTGTCCTGGACTTCTCTGTGGCTCGTCTTCGGTCAAGAGGAATCGGACGTTACAAGAGCGACGGTAAGACGCCGAAGGAACGCGGTGGGGCCAGGCTCGCGTCTCCCCGCCTCACCCGCGACTCCCTTGTGGGCGGCGACAGCGCCTCCCCCAGGGGACCGTGGGGATACTAAACAACTGATCGAGTCGAAAGACCTTGTGACACCTCCCGAGGATAGTTAGAGCTCAAAAATAGTATGCGTTTATTTTACTTTCATCGCTAATGTAATTGTTGCTGCCCTAGCACATGAAAGCTGTTCGTACATCTCATTATTAACCATTTTAGCAGTTATCTAGTTAGCCCTTCTTTAAGTATGGTGGTTTTTGTTTGTTCTTCTGTTTTAGTTAGAGTAACATTACTTACTTTTACAAGGTCTAGAACCGTAAGAGTATTTCTGAGTATTCGCAGGTTTTTTAAATTTTGCTTATTTTCAGTGTTCCAACTGGATTAGAAGACTCTCGAATATTTGAATCCAAATGACATATCACCAAAGGGACTCCTTTTTGGAAAAAGAAAAACACATACATTTCTTGTATATCAGTCAGCTGGGCGAGAGCTGGTCGTTGGTTGGCAAACAACTTGCGTCAAAATTTTATCGAAACTGTGGGATCTCCAGATCAAAGGTCCAGGGAGGGAGAACCCCAGATGCCGCCCTCTCCTTCCCCAGTGGAATGACAGCTCCGCTTGACAGCAGAAGACCAAGCCCAGTGCGATGAATGCCTACTCGTTTTGTCCACAGTAAACAACTTACGTCACCGCCTTACGTGTTGAGTTAGTTAGTATAGCAAAAAAAAAAAAAAAAGCAAAATGTATTGTTTTCTCTTTGCCAGGCAATACTCTAGTTATTGAAGAAGCAAAGACAAGACATTGTTTTTACCCTGAGGAAGTTTAAAGCCACGTTGGAGAGCTCTGCCATCTGCCCGCCACCGTGAGACCTCCCCAAAGCTGAGGAGTTATGTGTATACTGTGAGACTAAATATTATTTGGGGCTTTGGAATGGTTAGACAGCTAAACTGGATCCAGCGTGTTGTCCATGGCATGTGTTAATCCATGTGGCTTTGAACTGAACTAGCGTGATGATTCAGTTGTGCCATCTGGCGAAGGGACTGCTCCCAAGATCGTTTTCTTTGAGAATCAAAGAATTAAACAGTTAATGGTCTCAGAACAATGGATGGAGACTGAGAAATATGTTCTGTAAATATCACCATAACTACTGAAATCTGGTTGGGATTTTTCTGTGCCCTTTGCCGTTCTTCTCTGAGCATTAGGAAAATCTGGATTTGGAAGGAAAACTCAGTGTTTGGATTTCTTCCATATTTGTCAATTAGCAGCCCTCGAGAATTTGTGCACATTCTTCATGTGTTTCATGCCATCTGAGCATATAAGGATTTTTAAAAACCGTTTTTAGTTCATAGAAAGCTCGGATGTTAACAGAATGATCATCGCATCTCTATAGCTTCTACTCATTCCACCTTCTTTGCACATTTTCCAATAAGGCTGTGTAAGCGGAGCGGCCACATAGGCTTCTCAGGCTTTATTGGTGTACGAGCTAAGGGACGAAACTCTCAAATTGTGGCCGCGACACTGGCAGCACTGGATTGAGACATCGCGGTGGGTCGGGACCTGCACTCTGCGTAGTTCCTTAGCTCTTCAGAGCACTTTTTAACGTGGGTAATATTATCGCCCATGACAAATGAAGAAACGGAAGCTTAGGGAAGAAAAGTAATTTGCCAGAAATCGCAGAGCTGATCAATCGCACCTCTTTGGCTTTAGAGTCCATGTTCTTTCTTCCACGTCTTCCTGCTCCCCGTGGAGCACTTTGGGTGGGGAGCTTGTGACTGTTTCTATTTGCTCATTCATGTATTCTTCCCCGCCCCCAAGTCATTCACCTTTTCAATTCATAGACATATTTTCTATATCTCCTAGGTCCAAAGCTCTGTGTGAGGTGAGGCGTTTGCTAAATAAAAACAGAAATACGATCCGTCACCGCTCTCAGGAATTTTTGAATGAAGTTGGAAGACCAGACCCTGCACACACATGCCCCGGACTGGCCACAGCAGGAAGGAGAGTGTGGAGGGAGGGGGTTGATGGCTGGGACGCAGATGACAGAAGGCGTTGCTTTCACCTGGCAGGATCTCAGGAAGCTCTTAAGCCCTGAACCCAGAGAGATTTTATCGGTCTGAATTCTTGAGCCCCCTTGAAGAGAACACAATATGGATAAAAACCACGGGGTGTGTTAGGGCTCCAGTTCTCAACTGTTGCTCAGGG
>NW_011889011.1:675562-679470 GCF_000151845.1 Pteropus vampyrus
CTCTTTGCCAGGCAATACTCTAGTTATTGAAGAAGCAAAGACAAGACATTGTTTTTACCCTGAGGAAGTTTAAAGCCACGTTGGAGAGCTCTGCCATCTGCCCGCCACCGTGAGACCTCCCCAAAGCTGAGGAGTTATGTGTATACTGTGAGACTAAATATTATTTGGGGCTTTGGAATGGTTAGACAGCTAAACTGGATCCAGTGTGTTGTCCATGGCATGTGTTAATCCATGTGGCTTTGAACTGAACTAGCGTGATGATTCAGTTGTGCCATCTGGCGAAGGGACTGTTCCCAAGATCGTTTTCTTTGAGAATCAAAGAATTAAACAGTTAATGGTCTCAGAACAATGGATGGAGACTGAGAGAAATATGTTCTGTAAATATCACCATAACTACTGAAATCTGGTTGGGATTTTTCTGTGCCCTTTGCCGTTCTTCTCTGAGCATTAGGAAAATCTGGATTTGGAAGGAAAACTCAGTGTTTGGATTTCTTCCATATTTGTCAATTAGCAGCCCTCGAGAATTTGCGCACATTCTTCATGTGTTTCATGCCATCTGAGCATGTAAGGATTTTTTAAAACCGTTTTTAGTTCATAGAAAGCTCGGATGTTAACAGAATGATCATCGCATCTCTATAGCTTCTACTTATTCCACCTTCTTTGCACATTTTCCAATAAGGCTGTGTAAGCGGAGCGGCCACATAGGCTTCTCAGGCTTTATTGGTGTACGAGATAAGGGACAAAACTCCCAAATTGCGGCCACGACACTGGCAGCACTGGATTGAGTCATCGTGGTGGGTGGGGACCTGCACTCTGCGTAGTTCCTTAGCTCTTCAGAGCACTTTTTAACGTGGGTAATATTATCACCCATGACAAATGAAGAAACGGAAGCTTAGGGAAGAAAAGTAATTTGCCAGAAATCGCAGAGCTGATCAATCGCACCTCTTTGGCTTTAGAGTCCATGTTCTTTCTTCCACGTCTTCCTGCTCCCCGTGGAGCACTTTGGGTGGGGAGCTTATGACTGTTTCTATTTGCTCATTCATGTATTCTTCCCCGCCCCCAAGTCATTCACCTTTTCAATTCATAGACATATTTTCTATATCTCTTAGGTCCAAAGCTCTGTGTGAGGTGAGGCGTTTGCTAAATAAAAACAGAAATACGATCCGTCACCGCTCTCAAGAATTTCTGAATGAAGTTGGAAGACCAGACCCTGCACACACATGCCCCGGACTGGCCACAGCAGGAAGGAGAGTGTGGAGGGAAGGGGTTGATGGCTGGGACGCAGATGACAGAAGGCGTTGCTTTCACCTGGCAGGATCTCAGGAAGCTCTTAAGCCCTGAACCCAGAGAGATTTGATCGGTCTGAATTCTTGAGCCCCCTTGAAGAGAACACAATATGGATAAAAACCACGGGGTGTGTTAGGGCTCCAGTTCTCAACTGTTGCTCAGGGAGGATGTTGGAACGCTGGCGCCCCCACACGCCTGCCCTTGAGCATGCTCAGATCTCGGTGCCACTTTGTTTGGATGGCTCAGGCCGAAGGCCATGGATGGGTCCCAGATGCTGGCTGAATGCTGACGTGACCGTGAATGAGGGTAGACGGCCTCGGTGCAACTGGAATGGAAACGAGAATGTCGCCTATTACCGCTTCACGAACGGCCACAGAATCTGAGGCACAGGTCGACGAGCATCTCTTTCCCACGCGTCTTCCGGTCAGCTGGGCATCTGCGGCTCGGCGCACGCAGTGGGCGCAGCTGCACGTGGCGCCTCGGGCTCGGGCGCAGGTCTGTGCCACCTGTGCGGTCCTGGAGGGGCCGAGGGCAGCCAGGGCGCTCCTTCGATGGCCTGGGTGGGGTACGATTGCATTTTAAGGTTCTGCTAATAAAACCAAGGTCAGGAGGAGGGGAGACGAGAGTGACCATTTCTGAAGAATCGTCTAGTCTTCCACACGTACAGTGAAGGAGAGGTAAAGAAGATAAAAAGCCGAAGACGGTTGATCTAGAAAGAAATGTCTAAGCGGACTTGACGACGGTTGTGAGCTGTCAGATCCATTCAGCAAGTGATACGGGGACGCTTTGGGAAGGTCGTGCAGCAGGTGCCACAGGCTCCTGCACACAGGGCGTTGTGGGGAGTGACGGGAGGTGAGGCAGTGAGTCCGAGGCTGTCGTAATGACGGGGCCCTGAAATGGCGAGGTGACAGCTGGGACAGAAAGGAGCCGGAGGTGCACTGTGCATTTCTGAGTCGGGAATAGTCGCCCTTGGCACCTCCCTGGATGTGACCGTAAGGAGGAGTCCCAGGGGGTGATTCTGTTGAAGCTCTTGGAACACAGGTGGATAATCAGTTTGGAGGGAGGAGAGGGCTTGGCACCTGGACGACGTGGGGGATGGGTGCTCTGACGGAAATAAAGAGGTCAGGAAGGAGCAGATCAGGGTTGGGGGCGGGAGTTGCCCGACTCGCCACTGACCGCTGCCGAGTCAGAGCTGTCCTGGGGAGGATGTGGAGCTCTGAGGACAGGTGGCCGGGAGAGCAAGCTTGTCGACGTGACGGAGGTCCAAGACATGCGTGGAGAAGAGGGCTTGTGCAGGAGGGACTGTCTGTGACCCAACTGCTGCTGGCCAGCCGTGAGGCAGCTGCCAGGGCCAGGACAGACTGCGTCCAGCCAATCCAGGACGAAGTCGCTTCCCGTATTCCCTCCGAGCGACCCCTCCCCTCTGGCCCAGGCCTGCCGGTTTCCCAGGCTAGCACGGGGTCACGTCTCAGTCCCCCATCCATCTTGCCCTGTGCTATATAATCTTTCAGCCGCTGTCACTCTGCCTGGAGATGATCTATGTCTTCTCACAGCCCAAGACAAGCCTCCTATGTAACTTCCCTCAATGCACTCTTGCTGTTAAGCTGGAGCCGCCAGCCTTGTTGTCCCTTCTCTCGGGCCTCAGGAAAGTTTCTCTACTGGTGGGAATGGTACTTAGGACCAGAGGCTGTCCCAGGGCCCTGAGTCGAGGAGGCCGACACCAGGCAGTGCCTGTCAGTGATGGACACCACCTCCAAAGTTTGGAAGAGGGGGCACGGAAGCCCTGGGTGGGGCGGGAGGGCAGGAGTCACTAGTTATAAAATTACCATTGCGTTTCGCAGGGAGTTCTTTGAACATTCCGAAAATGAGACAGAATGGAACAGGGATTTGGAAGATGCTGAGATTCCTGGGTGTGTTGAGGGAGCAAGGTCCTCGCTCCGTGGCAGGAGGGTGGCAGGTCGATCCGTGACGGTTTCCATCAGTCATACTCTGAAACCAGGGTTTGAGTTAAGGCAGTCTAGTTTTTGTCCTGGCAAATCATCTGACTTCTAACTTTACTAAATTTTTAAGTCTCTTGTTCATACACTTCGCCGTATAGATGCAGAACGTTTTTGTAAATGTTCATATTTTTTAACCGTGAAACGGGATGAAACAGGGAGTGACCCCTGGGATGGCATCCTTACGTCCTTCACCTGCTTCCTCACTGGGGGCGGGGCGGGGGCTACTTTGCCAGTGACGTCGGGGGTGTGTATGTGGCGTCTACCGTAAACATATCTATTTTAAATTCTGGGGAAAGAAATGCCAACTCTCTGTGCTTTTTCAAAAAGAAACGAATGACGATATTTAAAGCTAATAATTCTAAGGACGTATCACTTCTGAAGTAAATCAGGCTTGAAGGAATACTGCTTTCGCTGTGCTCATGTGTGCATTGCGGTACATTTCTTTGCTGGATTTCAGGTCCCTTTGAATGTTCCGTTAGTTTTTTGGTCGCCGTGTTCCATTTATCCGCACGTTTCGGTCCGTGGCGCAGGTCCGTGTTGCTTGTGCAGTAGGCACCGGTGTAAGTGCCGCGGCCTCGCTGGCAGGGTGGGCGTGCCTAACCCGGGTCGTCGCACAGGTCG
>NW_011889011.1:679520-682235 GCF_000151845.1 Pteropus vampyrus
GTGTGTTAGGGCTCCAGTTCTCAACTGTTGCTCAGGGAGGATGTTGGAACGCTGGCGCCCCCACACGCCTGCCCTTGAGCATGCTCAGATCTCGGCGCCACTTTGTTTGGATGGCTCAGGCCGAAGGCCATGGATGGGTCCCAGATGCCGGCTGAATGCTGACGTGACCGTGAATGAGGGTAGACGGCCTCGGTGCAACTGGAATGGAAACGAGAATGTCGCCTATTACCGCTTCACGAACAGCCACAGAATCTGAGGCACAGGTCGACGAGCATCTCTTTTCCACACGTCTTCCGGTCAGCTGGGCATCTGCGGCTCGGCGCACGCAGTGGGCGCAGCTGCACGTGGCGCCTCGGGCTCGGGCGCAGGTCTGTGCCACCTGTGCGGTCCTGGAGGGGCAGAGGGCAGCCAGGGCGCTCCTTCGATGGCCTGGGTGGGGTACGATTGCATTTTAAGGTTCTGCTAATAAAACCAAGGTCAGGAGGAGGGGAGACGAGAGTGACCATTTCTGAAGAATCGTCTAGTCTTCCACACGTACAGTGAAGGAGAGGTAAAGAAGATAAAAAGCCGAAGACAGTTGATCTAGAAAGAAACGTCTAAGCGGACTTGACGACGGTTGTGAGCTGTCAGATCCATTCAGCAAGTGATATGGGGACGCTTTGGGAAGATCGTGCAGCAGGTGCCACAGGCTCCTGCACACAGGGCGTTGTGGGGAGTGACAGGAGGTGAGGCAGTGAGTCCGAGGCTGTCGTAATGACGGGGCCCTGAAATGGCGAGGTGACAGCTGGGACAGAAAGGAGCCGGAGGTGCGCGGTGCATTTCTGAGTCGGAAATAGTCGCCCTTGGCACCTCCCTGGATGTGACCGTAAGGAGGAGTCTCAGGGGGTGATTCTGTTGAAGCTCCTGGAACACAGGTGGATAATCAGTTTGGGGAGGGAGGAGAGGGCTTGGCACCTGGACAACGTGGGGGATGGGTGCTCTGACGGAAATAAAGAGGTCGGGAAGGAGCAGATCGGGGTTGGGGGCGGGAGTTGCCCGACTCGCCACTGACCGCTGCCGAGTCAGAGCTGTCCTGGGGAGGATGTGGAGCTCTGAGGACAGGTGGCAGGGAGAGCAAGCTTGTCGAAGTGACGGAGGTCCAAGACATGCGTGGAGAAGAGGGCTTGTGCAGGAGGGACTGTCTGTGACCCAACTGCTGCTGGCCAGTCGTGAGGCAGCTGCCAGGGCCAGGACAGACTGCGTCCAGCCAATCCAGGACGAAGTCGCTTCCCGTATTTCCTCTGAGCGACCCCTCCCCTCTGGCCCAGGCCTGCCGGTTTCCCAGGCTAGCACGGGGTCACGTCCCAGTCCCCCATCCATCTTGTCCTGTGCTATATAATCTTTCAGCCCCTGTCACTCTGCCTGGAGATGATCTGTGTCTTCTCACAGCCCAAGAAAAGCCTCCTATGTAACTTGCCTCAATGCACTCTTGATGTCAAGCTGGAGCCGTCAGCCTCGTTGTCCCTTCTCTCAGGCCTCAGGAAAGTTTCTCTACTGGTGGGAATGGTACTTAGGACCAGAGGCTGTCCCGGGGACCTGAGTCTAGGAGGCCTGGGTGGGGTACCAGGCAGTGCCTGTCAGTGATGGACACCACCTCCAAAGTTGGGGAGAGGGGGCACGGAAGCCCTGGGTGGGGCGGGAGGGCAGGAGTCAGTAGTTATAAAATTACCACTGCGTTTCGCAGGGAGTTCTTTGAACATTCCGAAAATGAGACAGAATGGAACAGGGAGTTGGAGATGCTGAGGTTCCTGGGTGTGTTGAGGGAGCAAGGTCCTCGCTCCGTGGCAGGAGGGTGGCAGGTCGGTCCGTGACGGTTTCCATCAGTCATACTCTGAAACCAGGGTTTGAGTTAAGGCAGTCTAGTTTTTGTCCTGGCAAATCATCTGACTTCTAACTTTAATTCTACTAAATTTTTAAGTCTCTTGTTCATACACTTCGCCGTATAGATGCAGAACGTTTTTGTAAATGTTCATATTTTTTAACCGTGAAACGGGATGAAACAGGGCATGACCCCTGGGATGGCATCCTTATGTCCTTCACCTGCTTCCTCACTGGGGGCGGGGCGGGGGCAACTTTGCCAGTGACGTCGGGGGTGTATGTGGCGTCTACCGTAAACATATCTATTTTAAATTCTGGGGAAAGAAATGCCAACTCTCTGTGCTTTTTCAAAAAGAAACGAATGACGATATTTGAAGCTAATAATTCTAAGGACGTATCACTTCTGAAGTAAATCAGGCTTGAAGGAATACTGCTTTCGCTGTGCTCATGTGTGCATTGCGGTACATTTCTTTGCTGGATTTCAGGTCCCCTTGAATGTTCCTTTAGTTTTTTGGTCGCCGTGTTCCATTTATCCGCACGTTTCGGTCCGTGGCGCAGGTCCGTGTTGCTTGTGCAGTAGGCACCGGTGTAAGTGCCGCGGCCTCGCTGGCAGGGTGGGCGTGCCTAACCCGGGTCGTCGCACAGGTCGCTTTGCTTTGTGTCTCACGACTGCACGCGGAGACCGTATGTAGACAGGTTTCAGAATCTTCTGTGCGCTCCAGAACCGGGCACCACTCAACGGTACGTGGCGTTTCAATGCTCGCACCTCCTCATGTGTGTTTCCTTTGCTCACACACAGAGCTGTGACCTGGATCAGCAAAGCATCGTTCATGTCGTGATGAAGCCTGGGGGCAAAGG
>NW_011889011.1:682285-683127 GCF_000151845.1 Pteropus vampyrus
GCAGGTCCGTGTTGCTTGTGCAGTAGGCACCGGTGTAAGTGCCGCGGCCTCGCTGGCAGGGTGGGCGTGCCTAACCCGGGTCGTCGCACAGGTCGTTTTGCTTTGTGTCTCACGACTGCACGCAGAGACCGTATGTAGACAGGTTTCAGAATCTTCTGTGCGCTCCAGAACCGGGCACCACTCAACGGTACGTGGCGTTTCAATGCTCTCACCTCCTCATGTGTGTTTCCTTTGCTCACACACAGAGCTGTGACCTGGATCAGCAAAGCATCGTTCATGTCGTGATGAAGCCTGGGGGCAAAGGCCAAGAGAGGAACACAGCTGGGAACAGCCCACGGGGCGCCACGGGGGCCCCAGAGAGGGAGCCCGAAAGCCTGACTCGCGTTGACTTCAGCAGCTCCGTGCTCCCGACCGACTCGGTGGGACTGGCGGTCATTCTGAATGAGGACCGAGAGAAGGACGCCCCACCTGCTGGAAAGCCAGGTAACCCCAGTGCCGGTTAGTGTCCAGCAAAGCGTTTGCGTAGTAAAGTCTCCGTGGAGAAGGACTTTACTGCGTACGTGTTCAGTTCACGATAAGTTTTAGTTCACTAGAAACATCGCTAGAAGGAACGCGCTTGGATATCAGATTTGCGGGGATGTGTTTAATAAGGAAAACGAATTTTATGAGTATAGGGTTTTCGAATGAAGAACGAACATAAGGGATGGAGAAGGTGTTGGGACTATGATGACGGTTTTTTTTGGAGGGTTGAGATGCTAGGGGTGATGGGGACATGTGGTACTTTGTGCTAGGGTCAAACATACAATTAAGGTACTTACATATCCCTCCCAACCTTCTCTTTC
>NW_011889011.1:683177-688938 GCF_000151845.1 Pteropus vampyrus
GAATTTTATGAGTATAGGGTTTTCGAATGAAGAACGAACATAAGGGATGGAGAAGGTGTTGGGACTATGATGACGGTTTTTTGTGGGGAGCGTTTTTTTGAGATGCTAGGGGTGATGGGGACATGTGGTACTTTGTGCTAGGGTCAAACATACAATTAAGGTACTTACATATCCCTCCCAACCTTCTCTTTCTCTTTTCTTCTATTGCTTCTTAAAATACATTTCGGCTGATTATGTTTCCGATGATGTAGAGACATTTTAAAAAGCAGAAAGAGAACTTTAGAGTTAATGTTAGTCATTTTCAGATTCTAAGGCAACATACTACAATACCAAGAATATAATTCCTTCCTTCACCCTGTGCTACAGCCCATTTCAAAAATGCCTTTCTTTGGCACCGATGGAGATCCTTTTGTTGCTTTGACAGTATTAATACGTTTCCCCGAGTTGTTTCTTTGCCAATCTAAGTAGTCAAAGGTATAACAGGATTATCTTTGACTGTGCATGACAGAAAACACAAAACAATAACAATGAATCTACAAGGTAGAAGTTTATTTCTCTCCCACGTACAATCAATGTCGCTTTCACAGCGTCAGAGAGTTCTGGAACCAGCACGATGGAGGGCTAGAACAATATGAAATGTTTTCTGCTTAATTCACCAAATAAACTTTAGTACTTTTTTTTTAATTAGATGAAAAAATAAAATATTTCCAGGGACAAGTGAAAAAGTACAAAAATATATTTGTCTTTAAATGGAGGAAGGAGGAAAGCCAGGACTTAAATCCGCGAGCTGCCGACCGGTGGCCTTGATGTGATTTGGTGAGGAGGAAGGCTATCCTTCGCATGTACTGGGCACCTAGGGGAAAAAATATGTGGTAAATGCGCAAAACGGAGATAAATCTAAACCTCTGCAGTACCAAGGTTGTCCAGAAGGAGAAATTAATATAAATATTGGCCTCAGACTGATGGTGCGTCTGCCGCCTCTAGCAGAACAGCGTACCTCAGAGCATCCCGGAAGCCGTTCAGGTGGCATGGCGTCGATGCCCCCAGAGACAGACAGCCTCGCCAAAGGGCACGTGTCATCAAACGTTATAAATCAAACAAGGGAGATTCCTCCTTGAGAGAAGGTGGGCATGCACCGTAAACGGAAAGATTGGTTTCCCCCGAACTTGAGAAAATAAAATGGCATTTTGAAACAGTGCACAACAAATATGTTTCATGTTAATTAAAGCATAATAGAAAAAAATGCAACCTAAAACAGAAAACGTACATAATAGAAAAACGGTGGCTATTAAATAGAACATAATTTTAGCTATTGGAATTTTTGAAAAAAAAAAAACCAAAAAACCAAAATCCTCAGGGGATGGGTTTAAACAACAAATTAGGTGATTCTGAAGAGAGAATTAGTGAACCAGAAGTTATATAGGAGGCAGTGGCTCATAATGGGACACAGGTTGAAATGCGAAAAGTAATTTTAAGAGACTAGGCGTTTGGAATGAGATGGCTGAACATATATCTGACAGGACAATGAGAACAAAGGAGAGACAATTTTCTAAGAGAATGGCTGAGAACTTTCCAGTATGAATACGTCCTCTGATTCAAGAGTACATGGCCCCAAGCAAGATCAATAAAAAAGCAAGCTTTTGGTCTCAATGAGGATAATTAGAAATAAGCTCACTCCATAAAGGGACTAAAGCACCGAGGAAAAAGAGAAGATCTTAAAATCAAGTAAAGAAAAGAAATTACCTAGAATGAAACTGTGCTTCAGATGCTCCTGACAGGAAAAACAAGAAAAACGGTAGTGGAGTAATATCTAAGTGTGGGAAGCACCTGCTAGCTTAGAGTTCCATACCCAGCATACCTGGCAGAAATATTGCTCAAGAGGGAGGAAAATGAAGATATTTGTCGACAATTGGGAGTATTCGCACTCAATCTTGAAAGAACTATTAACGTATTTATAACGGGGAAGGATGAGTTTGAACCCAAGATGAAGAAATGGGATGTAAGGGATGATGCTCAGCAAATACAAGGGTAAATATGGGTAAATATAAGTGAATATTGATGTAAAAATTAATATTGATTAGTTTGATGGGTATAAAAACAGGAAACAAAGTAGTAGATAAAATAACATTTAAGAGAAAACAGTGATCAGTTAACATGGAAATATTCTCAAGGTCTCATTAATGATCAGCTAAATTAGTATGAAAACAGTATTGTATGATTGTATTCTTACCCGATGGGCCAAAATTTAAAAGCTGACAATACCAAGTGTTGGTTGAGATACAGGACAATGAGTGTTCTTCTCCATGCTGGTGGGAATATCGATAGATTCAGCCACTATAGAGAGCAATTCACAACTTCACAGTAATTAGTGAAATTCAAGATATGCATATTCCGCAACTCAGGGTACATGAGGAAACATCCGTATAGATGATCGTGACAGGACCATCTGAGTCAGTGCAAGAGGAGAAACAGAATAGCTGTCTTTAAATAGGGGAATGGATAAATAATCAGTGTTTTATTCTCATAGGTGATGATAAGTCTATGATAATTCTATAATAAAGACAAATGACCCAGATCTATCAACATTAATTAATCTCCAAAACACAGTGTTAAGTTAAAAAAAAAAAAAAGGTCATAAATTGCAAAGAAATGTGCAGTAAGATATAATTTATGTGAAATTTTAAAACAAGTCCCAAGTGAAACAATCGTATCTATTGTATCGGGTAGGGTAATCATATAACATTTTGTTGAAACAGAATATATTTGAGAGTTAAAGGGTACCTTAAAATATAACTAAATTATATGTATGCCTTTGAAATATTTGTTTTTCAACTCATGGATTTATTATGTTAGTAGAGCCATAAACTAATCAATATGATTTTCAAAAATAAAAATTCTCATAATGAAAAATTTATGTTCTTTAGAGCAAAGTCATATCTTTATATTCATTGTTTGAATATTAATATTAGTGGAGTCATTATTCTTTGTACATATTAGTATTTTAATAAATTTCCTAATGTGTCATAAAGTATTTATCTGAAGATTTTAAGATTATAATCTTATGATTTCATTTTATTATAAAATTGCCTCAGTCCTCAGCTTTATAATTAATGATTTTAGAATTATTGACTCCTTAAATTGATTCTCTCTAGATCATAATACTTTTAGTTAAGAAATATTCTCTCTCTCTAGGGATTGAGATACCAGTAGACTCTCAGAAAATTCTGCTAAATGTCTAATATTCTCTTTATATTTTTAATCGAAATATGGAATTATTTCAACTGAAACAATAGATTACATAAACTCTCATAAAAGTGTACAGCATTGTAAATGACAATACCCCCACAGCAAGAGCCTTCAGATTACTGTGCGCTCAGTGACGCGACTTCCCACACAGATCTCAGCTACACCTGACCTCAAGTTTCTGTTTCTTGTTTACCCACTTACTGGGGCCTGTTGGCTGGTGTGTATTTCGCAGGACGGGGACTGGCCAAGCACCCCTTGTTGGTGTACCGGTGGCTGGTAGGGTGCATCCTTGTGTGCTTCTCCCGCCCCCAATCCAGACCAGAAGTGAGTTCCCCTGGCTCCCTGCGTGCTGTGCCGAGGGGGACATGTTACTTCTGTCACACCTGGCAAGGACCAGGAAAGGAGAGATGAGTTATCCCGGGTCAGCTCTAGGACTTAACTCTGTGTTCAGCTGAGACGATGGCGGGTCGCCCCTTCATCGTCAGCCCTGGAGCAATCACCTCCTGCTCAGGACTCTCGCGCTGCTTACTGCTTTCTAGTTTGTGCTCCAGTTTCTTCTGCGAATACTTTATCTCATTAAGGACAGAATATTTGTCCAATTCACTCTAGTTTTCCCTGAACTCTCCTAGAATCGACAAAAAAACGCCGGAACTGATATCAAGGGTGCAGGATAGACAGTTAATATACAAGAGCCAGTTTTCTTACGTACCAGCAATGGCCAAGGGGAATTAGAGATTAAAAACACAATAGCATGTGCATTAGCACTCCCCAAATGGAAAACTTAGATATAAACCTAGCAAAATGTTTATAGGATCTGTCTGAGGAAAGCCATACAACTTAAATAAAAGAAATCAAAGAACTAAATAAGTAGACATTCCATGTTCATGGGTAAGAAGACTCAATATTATCAAGATGCCAGCTTCCCAACTTGATCTAAACAATTTCAACTCCAATTAAAATCAAATCCAACTGATATCAGTCTTGTTCCTTGGTGTTTACTCAGGTGAGTTCAAAACGTATGTCTACACAGTTCGTGCACACAGATGTTTTCAGCGGCCTTTTTCATAAATGCCAAAACTTGGAAGCAGACCTACATGTCCTTCAGTAGGTGAACGGATAAGCGGTGGTACATCCAGACAATAAAATACCATTCGGAGCTAAAAAGATATAATATCAAACGGTGAAAAGACACGGAGGAAACTTAAGTGCGTGTCACGAAGTGAAAGAAGCCCATGCGAGACGCCTGCATGCCATGTACGTCCAGCTATACGGCATTCTGAGGAAGAGAAAACGACGGAGATGAAAAAAAAAATCAACGGTCGCCAGGGGTTCATCGAGAGGGCAGGGTGAGCAGTCGGAGCCTAAAGGTATTTTTAGGACAAAAAAAACTCCTATTCTTTATGATACTATAATGGCAGATACATACCATTATACATTTGCCAAGACCCATAAAATGTACAACCCCAGGAGTGAACCCTAACACACCATAGACTTCGAGTGATAACAGTGTGTCAGTGCAAGCTTACTGATTGGACCGCTCCATCAGTGAATGACCTGCACTGCTCTGGCGTGGGGTGTTGACAGCTGAACAGGCTGTGTGCGTGTTGGGGAAGGGGGTCCAGGGGAACCCTGCACTTCTCGCTCAGTTTTGCTGTGAATCTAAAACTGCTATAAGAAATAAAGACTATTAAAAACGAAACAAATTTTTTTTTAAGGCTGGAGCTCTGAATACACACTATAGATATATCAAGATTATTAGAGATTATGTTCTCATCAGCAGTTTTGTTTTTTTTTTCAGTGGTAGAATATAGTTTAAGATGAAAACTAGTCTGAGATTATAAATTAATTAACATCTGCCAAATACAAATCAGTCATGGAGGCCTACTAATGAAATAAAATGAGAAACTTCAGACTTAATTCTCATTTTATCTAAAATGACATCTCGAGTGCTTGAAAACATGTATTATACATGCTAGTGACTTTAAGCCCGAGGCTGTGAATTTCTTGGTGCACTGGACAGATTTAAGAAGCCACTCCTGTGTCAACCTTCCCGGAAATGACAACATTTTGGCAGTCATATTAGAGTGACTTAAATTTGCTATCACTCAAATTAGTAAAAATACATTATGATTCTGCCAACAACTTAATTTTTTCTCCAACAAAAATATTTGCCTTTTCAATATTAAGTGAAAAACATAGAAAATGGTACTGCACAGTGGTGGGGATTTTGCCAGCCTGACGCATTTTGGGTGGATCTGTGAGGGAGGGCACAGCGGTCCCCTGTTCCTTTCCAGGAAGTCTAAGTCACTTGCTCCTTCCTCTGTTGTGCTTTGTGTGTGCTGCCATGTAATTACTTGTCATATTTTCACTTACCGCTCGGAAGGTGTGCTTGTCAATGTCGTGAAAGTCTCATCGCTTCAGACCTCCGATGGGGCTGGATACATTGTCCTACTGCTATTAAGTCTTAGTTAACAAATAACATGTAGCCCCTACGACTCCAGCTCTTGTTCGTGAC
>NW_011889011.1:690028-697071 GCF_000151845.1 Pteropus vampyrus
GGGTGTGGGGGACAGACTGAGGCTGGCCTCGCACCCCCATGCTTTATTCAGCTCTCTTTTGCACGCATGAGTCTGTTCGAAGAGCTTTGTTTTTTTGTGTTGTTGTGATTTGTTTGTTTCAAAACACAAGAGTCAAAAAACGAGCTCTGGGGGAGAGTGGTGGGAAGTGACAGTGTGCTTGTCAAGTGAAGGGTGGCCCTGGCCGGGCCCCTGCAGAGTCAGGTCGCGCTTAGACGAGGAGGCAGTGTGGCCCCCAGACCAATGAGGCCCATCACACCCGTGCCTTCTTCACGCAAGGCTCCCCCAGCTCAGCTCGCAGTGATGGGCACCCCGCTCCTGCAGGCCTAGCTGCCCGCAGAAGCAAAGCATTCACATCGTTTTCTCTCTGGGCCCCCGAGGGCTTTAGGAAGATGCTGGGCCTGTGCCAGGACGGTCAGATTTGCACTTGACAGGAGAGTGGGAGCCGAGGCGGGGTGCTCACAGCTGGCGGGGTCCGCCTCAGGAGTCGTGGGAGCAGAGCGTGTCAGCAGTGCATGTGGGCTGCTGGGTGCCGTTTTCCTCGATTTGGTATAAGGAAGATAAAGAAAAAAATTACAGTTCTTTTAGTAGAAATGGACTGCCTATAATAAACTCTTAAAACTTTCTACATTCGTTCTGAATAAATAAAGACCGATGGAAATTTTGTGAAACTTTTATTGGAGGTATTATTTTGCATGAACTGTAGCGTCCAAGAAATGTACACGCGATTCAGGAGTCTTTGTTCTGCCTATGTGGTGAAACTAGGAATTAGCAAAATGTCCACTTTGTAAAAGCAATTGAAATCCTCGTGATAAGTAAAGAAACTATCAGGACCTTCTTTTTAAAATTACTTCCTAGGTAATTTCGTGGAATTGGGCACAGCCTTCTGTACCTTCCGAATCTATTGAACTGTAATTAATTTTCCAAATGGGACCTCTGAAGCTCTGTAAAATCTTAGGAATTCTTCCTCAATCCCCAAAGTTTAAAATAAATTGACCGCCTTTGGAGCTAGAGGTGTGTGATTGCACTCTGATTCTTTGAAAGTTCTTTTCCGTGCATGATAATTAAGCTAATCAGAATGTTCAGTCAGTCCGTGGGCTTGTAATTGGCTTGTTGTAAGGAGGGAACCAAATGGCCCCTCATTTGTCTGGTGCATTAGATGAAAATCCTGTGAGCCAGGAGTAATATTTTATTTCTCAAATATTTACTGCAGTACCTGGTATGCGGTTGGTACTTAATAAATGCTTGTTGTTGCTGGAAAACGCTATCGGAAAAGGTGACAGGTGTTTATCTCTAGACATCGGGCCAGTGCTCGGTACCCCGGCGTGCGGTGTGTCTGTGACACAGGTTCTAAGCTTAGTGGGGATGAGCGTGGGCTCAGGAGCCAGGCCGATGAGCCACATCCTCCTGGCTTTGCTTCCTACCAGCCCTAGAACTCTGGATGATCTGCTTTTGCTGCTCAAGGGTGGTCTGTGGACCAGCCGCATCAGCATCATTTGAAAGTTTATCAGAAATGCAGACAACCCCGTCCCTTCTCGAACCTGCTGAATCAGAAAGTGCGTTTTAACAAGGTCCTCAGTCAAATCGTGCCCATTAAAGTTTGAGAGGCACTGATTATCTTAATGTGCTCAGTCGCCATGCTTATAAGGCAGAGATAACGAAGTTACCATCCTCACAGAGCTGATGCCAGCTACTTCGTGACCAGAGCTGAGAAGGCTGCTCTGTGAGCCGTATCTGTTACCCTTTCTCTTCCCGGTCTGATGCTGGGCCAAGGCTCTGAAATGTAAGCGCGCAGACGCAGGGCTACCTGCCTCATTTCAGGAAAAAGCGGGAGCGAGGGCTCACTCCGTATTCCAGAGACTTCCTGCTCTCAACTCCACCTTCTGCACACTCTGGTTTTGGAACTGGGCTTTATTTTTCACTTATTTGTGCATTTATTTGTGTATTTGTAAGTTTCGGTCACTTCCAGCACATTCTTGGTCCCGTGCTAGGACAGCGGGTGTTCCGAGCTAATGGAGAATGACATCAGGAAGAAAACCCCTATATGCTGTTTTCTTAGAAGTTTACATTTTCATAGCCTTTCAGCCCTAAATCTTGTATGTGCCCCGCCCCCCATATTATATTAGGCAATGTATTTCTCCTTTTAAAGTATTCTATCAGAAATTAGGGTTAACCTTTGGGTTTTTATGATCTACGGTCATTGGGAATCATTTGGACAGAAAGGAAGTTTTAAAAAGGCCAAAAAATAAAGTTGTTTTAATTTTTTTTTTTCTTTCCTACGAGGACTTTCTCAAAAGACCCTTTGGCCCCATCCAGTATTTTGAAAGAGCAGATTAGGTGGGGACAGATTACGAATGTGGACCGCAGGGGACCTTACCAACTGGCTGTGCCAGCGGGTGATGGATGGGAGCGGTTTGGGAAGGGATGAGTGTTGAGCTTAAAGACGCAGACTGAGCCCATGTCTCAGTGAGTGAGACGCCAGGGCACGTGGATGCAGATCAGCGTCGTCATGTGAAGCAGCGCACTGGGAAGCGAGCGATGCTGCCCGTGTCTCTTGTTGGATGTTTACGCGAATCTCATATGCGGATCTCTGCACGGGTCTCGCAGTAGCAAGGGAAAGGCATGTCCACATCTTCGTGATGCTCTGCCTTTCAAAGACAAGATGCTTTTCACCAACCTACTTACCAACAACGAAGGCAAATGTTTTCATCTAAAGCGACGACTTGGGCACATCTGATTCGCCAGTCTGCATAGATTGCTGCTTTTTGCCATGCAGTTTCTTGACTGTCACAAAGAATGAAAGATACAGCTTCAAGAAAGATACAGCTTCTGCCTGAGCAGTTTACAAAAGCTGTTTGTTGTGTGGACTTCCTATGCCAGTATAATGAGTCTTTTGACGCTAAAGAGCCAGCCAGAACTCTTTGATGTCTAGCTGGTGGCTATGAAGTCACCTCTCTTTAACAAGTCTTTGAATCATTTGATAATATTCTTCGACTACATTAACTTTTTTATAGTGAAATCACTGGCATTTTGGTCTCACGTTTAAAAACTAAATATAATCTTGGGGAAAGAGACCAAGAGTCCTAGGAACTAGAAATTTCCACAAGTAGTGAGGCCGCACACTTCAAAGCGACCACCTAGGATTTCCCTTCATAAAAATGAGAAAGATGACACCTATTACTAAGCGTCCTGCTTTACCCATGCTGCCCTTGCAGCTGCCACATTTAGGGTGCATCCGTTTGTTCTGGTAAAGTAGAGCCATAGCTTTAATTCCTTGGCTCAGTCCATTCTCCTCTGTCAATAAGTAACACTACATCGCAACAAAATATAGCCCATTTTCAGTGACAGGAGATGCCCGTCATTTAGGGCTATCGCGTGACTGGTCATTTCTGCCACTTGCTACTGAGTACGAGGAAACGTGTTGTTATGACCTTTTGATACCGCCATCCATCTTTCATTAACACAGCAATCCAGTATTTTCCAGACCTGTTATTTTTCCAGCTTTTTTTAAAATTGCTATTTCCATAATTATCCTTTTCTTTTGAACTCCATGGTAAATAATTTTTTTTCTTGTTTGTGTGAAGGAAGAAACAAGTTTGCTCTCTTAACATAATGGGCTTTCGGTATAGAGGAGGGCCATGAACAGCAGGGTGGCTCACCCGGGTCATACAAGTCCCACTGGGAAGAGAGTCTCGTGAGGCAGGCTTCCATCTTGCTCTGCCTGTCCGCAGTACCTAACACAGTGCGTTACCTAACAGTACCTGCTGAATAATATGTGTTAAATGAATGAAAACAACAATTATTCATTTCTCCTTTGACGGCCTTTTTGAGACTGGGAAATGTAATTTATTTAGATCCAAGATTCTAAATTGTTGGAAAAATTTAGATTTCTGAAGCAGAGTTTAGTTCTTTTGTCAGAGACAGATTTCTTAATCATTACAATCACCACCACCAGGCATTCTGACTTCAAAATTCTATATTCAAACAGTTAAATCTTATTTCCAAATCCTCCACCTCCCAAATATACACACAAGAATTATGTTGCACCTTCTGCAACACGATGTGGCAACAACAGAATTTAGTGCCTCCATCTTTGAATCACAATATCCTATACATTGCTTATTTTTCCCATATATTAAAATTCAATTTATGACTGTTCTGAAAAAATCAAAGAAAAAGTTTCTTCCCTCCTTTGTACACACTTGCTTCTTAATTATACTCCTTTTCATGTGTTATAGATTTTTCTCCTACTTCAAACTGAGAGAGAATTATTTTAGGACTTGACAGTCCCACAAGAGGAAATGCAACTTTTGCCTTTTGACTTGATAATTTTACTTCTCTGAGTGTATTATAAAATCATATATGAAGGATGTATACAAGGAATTATCCCTAAAGATGTTCAACACAGCATTATTTATATTGGCAGAAAATTGAAAGCAATCAAGAGGTCCAACAACAGGGACTGAATAAATAAATGTTTGGCAACTCGATAAAATCAGGTACTGTAAAACCATTGAAGATGATGTTGTAGAATAATATTTAATGGCATAGAAAGATGCTACATGAAAAAAGTAGATTCCAGAATACTGAGTAGCGTATGATCCTATTCCATAAAAAAAACAGGTAACCAAATAAATACATCTATGTGTACATATGTATATAGAAAACATAAAAATATCAGATGCAAGAGTTGATGCTAGTTCTTTCTTGTGATAGAATTATGAGTTGTTTATTATTTTGTATTTTATTATAACTTTTTACTGTGACTTTATATTATTTTTTAAGATAAGAAAAAATAATTATTAAAAATAAAAACTGTTCAACTCTAAAGATATCTGATGCACTGGAGACCAAGGTCCTGGAAATATGGCTACCTGGACACTATTACTTACATTTCTGTCCAGTGGCCCCTGGAGTGACTCATTCTCTGAGAGCCGTTTAAAAAACTCGGAGCTCACCTTTGAACCTCAGATTAAATGGGTCTTGCTGAGGCCTGGGCATCTGTTGTTTGATGATTTCACAGACAATTCTGCTGAGTGGCCAGTTTTAAGGCCTCATGTGCTTGTCTTTTCGTCCCATGCTGTCAACCTCCCACGAATCTCTTTTCAAGTGGAATATCTAGATCATTCTTCCAAGCCTATAAATTAAGAACAATTTCATGGCCACCCAGATTTTTGTCTCTTAATATTATTTCCCACTAAAAGGAACCATGAATCCTTGGGGGATGACAGATTCTAGGCCTGGGACAGAAAATATGCAAGATGGACCTTGGACATCTTGTAACAGTATCTTGTTTGATAGCTTGTGAAGGTTATTAAAGACTAATGGCTGTTCTTGAAGGACACACGTCCTAACAAAGATTCATTGTCCAAAGATGGGATAACACAAGATAAAAAGAAAATTTCAAATACAATTTATAAACTTTAGTTTGCCAAAAAAAAAAAAATCAAATGCATTTGAAAACATTGGAAATAACTCTTGCATTAAAACCTTACTCAGAAAATTGGTAATTAAAAGAAAAACAATAAGCATTTATCCAGCTTTTCCTGTATAAATTCTATTTCAAGGTAATCAAATAACTCTAATAGTTGAAGCAAATTTTTCTGTACAGAGTAATTCCAGATAATATTGGGGAAGGAATTCCAACATCAGAATATTCACTATTTTGAAAGTCCTAATTTATGTGGCAACAGTTATACATAGACGAAAGTGGGTGGGGTATGTATACCTGTGTGAATGGGACTCTCTTGTCTAGGCACCAGACCCGTTTTCCAGGCTTTCTAGCATTGGCTATGTGTGGAAAGTCGATTAGTATCCTTTAATAGTGCACTGTCATACCTGACGAAGTGACGATTACTCTCAAATATCACTCTCCATGTATATCCTTTGTTACACAATCAATTTGTTGAATTATATTCTGGTAAAACGAGAACAAATTCTTCTGGAACTTACGCAAATAAGTATGTTGCCATGAAAATAAAGTAGGGAGACTTAGTAAAAGTATATGTTTCTTAATTCTGAAATCCAGTGGAAATGTGATACTATTTACTGATGTTTCTGTTCAGTGAACGACAGCTTAGTCTACTAAATTGAAGGTGAGATACTTGAAGAAGAAATAAAAAGGCCTTCATATATTCATAAAAATAGAACATTAATAGCAGTTCCAATGAATTAAATTTCCCTCGTCAGTTTAGTGGTTCTCATGTAATTAATTCTTGTTCTCTTGGATCTGGTTGGTGGTCTGCTTTCATGAGGGACATCTATGTCCAGACTCAATTAGTCCTGGAAATCCTGAAATCCTGCTTTATTCCACTGGTACAGTCCAAAAGATGTCCACTGATGTCAGCCCGAAAGCCTGTTCTTTAAGTGTCAGTTGTCCAGAGCACCTGGCACCATCCTTTTGCCAGGACGCAAGACTGCCCTGTGATGAAGACTTACACTCAGCCCTGAAAGCCCAGAGCTTTCAGGCAAACCTCAGCCGGAAGCAGAAACACGTCTGATAAAAGTAAAAGGTCGTGTTGACGGTTACAGTGACCGATAACGGGGGAGTGGGAACAGTGAAACTCTCCTTCCTGACAAGGGACATAACCATTTCAAAGGGTTTGATCAGTGTTTTCCCTGAGGGTAAGAACATATATGACCAGTGAGGGCTTTGACCACTCTACATGGCCCGTAAATGGTTCAATTTATGAAGCATAAATAGGACTAATATTTTATCTGTACAACACAAGTCCAGAGAAGGCTGTGAGGCTCTCCTGAATTGACAGCCCTGCTCCCTTGCTTGTCCAGTAATGCTGAAGATAAGAAATATGAAACACACCAAGCAAACCCAATGATTTCTAGCACCTCTCTCCAGGGACGTGCTGGGATATTCAAAGACGTTTTTAAGTGAAATGTGAATCCCGAAATTATTCTCTTAAATTTTTATTAAAATTAAATTTTAGATCTGATTTTTGGAAGGCAGGATCAAAGGAATTGCCAGAGGAGATTTGATCATGTGGTTATAGTTAAGTCCCAGGTGCCTT
>NW_011889011.1:697646-702142 GCF_000151845.1 Pteropus vampyrus
AGAAACTCATCCCATTGCCCTGGGTAAACAACCGTATTTTTCTGTAACTATTACTTCTAGCGTAGTCTCACCCACCAAATGAATCATAACTTTAAATGAAAATAACAACGTCTATTCTACAGAGAAAAGTGGGAGGTAGGTAAATGAGAACTGTCTGTTATACACAATAATTTTAGCAGTCCACCCAGCTCATAAATACACATTGCATAATTTTCTACAGACACAATTTTTTGAAGTAATAAAAATAAAATACTTCCATTAACGTAAACCAAAAATAGAGCTATTCTATAGCATGTAGACCTAGAGAACCACAAGTATATAAACTTAAAATTATGATTATTTCTCATTGCCTTTGTATTCAACCTTAATAGAAACTATTCAACTATCGGAAGATTATTCATTAAAAACCCAACTTAATATGAATCCAGATTTTCAAAGTTATATAAAAATCTGAGAACTTATATTTTCACTGGCATACTACAAAATATAATTACTACAAGTTTTGCCAGAATTCTGATTGAATCTAGTCAAATACAAATGTACAAATGTATATTTTTTATAAACTTAAATGTCATTTAAGTGTAAATGTTAGATTATTTAATCAATAAACAGATATGAGAAGTGTAAGATACTCAGATTAACTACTCTGTTGCTGAGAAATCTAACCCAAGCCTTTTATAAAATATAAAATAAAAACCTTGTCCCATATTTAACACTGACATATCAGAGGAAAGATATATAGCTCTTTTTCTTTCTTAAATCCAAATTATTAAAATAATCCAGTGTCCAAAGATTTACCTTAATTGTGTAAAAACATGAATTCTTCAACTATTTCTTAGCTAGTACTTTCTGTATGAAGGATTTTTTTTTTCTTCCTGAAATGTCTAGAACATTTAAAGTATTTAAAGTGTAGTGTCATTATTGGGAATATTCCACTTATAAAAGTGTTTATTTCGATAAACCAGAACAGAGTTTTAATTTGAGAGAGAGAATTTAATTTATTAGTAAACTCGGTCATAGGAAAACATTTCACATATGAGAAGCAGAAGCTTTTCTGAAGTACAGATATAGAGATGCACAGCCAGAGAGAGGATTTATAGCCTCGATCCTACAACTTCAGCCACAGGTCAAAAGTAAACATAGAAGCACAAAAACTTACTAGTCCAGATTTCAAAGAGCTGTTTTTCTTCCCAGGAAGCAAAACATTCTTAATTGATTTGAGGTCACGCATAGATGAATAAGCAAAATGACTTGAACGTTTCTCATCTCCTACTCAATAGAGAACAGAGTTATTCCATGTTATTTCACCAGTCCGTACGTAAAACCAATTTCTCAATCACTGTGACCATCAGAGCAGTGTGGAATCCACAGACAGAAATCAACACGAAACCAGCAGAGAGGAAAGGGAAAACCTAGAGGAAGGGGATTGGAAGAGGTAAAATTCTGTTTGGCCAGGATTTACTTTAGGGACCAAGAAAAGACGTACCTTGGCCCCGTGGCCCATGAGGTGTGCTTCTCTGGTAATGCAGTTTTCTTGGCTCCTCCAAAATAATGAAAGTCTGGCTTTTGAAAAGGTAAAAATCACGACTGTCATGCAAATATAAAATGAAGAGATATCAAAAGTTTTATTCAGCCAGTTATTTAATAGGGAAATGGGGAGCTCTACATTGGTTCAAAGAACTTTAGAGAGGTTAATTGATAGATGATGATAGAAATAGATGATAGATGATAATTAGATGATGATGATGACGATGATAGATGATAGATATAGATATAGATAGATGATAGATACATAGATATAGATAGATGTAGATATAGATAAATGATAGATATAGATAGATAGATGATAGAGATAGATAGATGATAGATGGATTGATAGACGATAGATATAAATAGATCCATTGATCAATAGATGACAGGTACAATTTAATAAAGAGAAGTTAGGATAAGATTGTTAGGCTAGATATAAAATTTGTTAAATTCTCACAGGTCAATAAACCATAACAGTCGGGGCCATTTGCTCCACTGGACAGAAATTCTCTACATCTCCACCGGAGATACAGTTGACTTCTGTCCCTAGAAAGTTCTAAGGTGACCCCAGTAAGAGATCGCCATAGCACTGAAGAACCTATCATAATCTTTTAGGCCTAATTCCAAGTTTCAGATACTTTCCTGACTATTGCAACAATGAAGATGAATTAGTCTTATTTAATGTGTGAACTGTTACAGGAAATACTGTTTTTTCTCCTACCAGCCATTACTCTAAATTTATTATAGAGATACAATTTTTTTTATTCTCAAAGAATAACAAAAAATTTTCCTAACACTTAATAGTTTATGAAACTTTTACACTTATCTTACTTGATTTTTTTTTTATGAACATAGTTATTATTTTTCCTTTTACATAGTAACTGAGTAAAGACTAAATTTCTCATTCAAGATCCCACAGCTAAAAGGTGTTGTGGTTAAAACTTGAACCAAGGTCTTTTGGTTCAAAACGCCCTTCTCTTGGAATTAGATGAAAATGTTCACAGCTAATTGCTCAGATTTGGCCTGGTTTGAAAAATCAACGCAAATCCTCTACACTCTGAGGCAGGAACGGCCACGTTATTCTAAAGCCTTTAACAGATATCTCCATTTTTGTAAAGTATCCGAGTAATAGTGTCCCAAATTAAGGGATGTCCATTTTCCATAGCTTTACATTTACCGTGGGGGGAAAAAAAAAAAAAAAGTCCCAGCTGACGGGAAATACATAACAGCCATAAAAAACAAAAACAAACAAACAAAAAAACACTTGTAATAAATACGTTTAGAATTAGTGAGAAACTTTATGATTTGAATTTGGCGAGAGTTATACAATCCTTTTATTTTTTTTCTCAAACACAGTTTTGTGAACTGGGCTTCCAGACTACTTTAGACATGTTTCTAAAGCTTCCCTCTCCCCGTCAAGTCAGTTGCAGGTCATGAGAGAAAATGCTGTGCATCTCCAGCTGCGAACGTTCATACAGAATGCTGAACGTCCCCCGCCCTGGGCGGTACCTGGCTTCTTGGTCATCACTCTCTTGATCAGTGAGCCATTCCAAACAGCTTCTCAAACCTAAAGAACATTCAGCTGAACCGGACAGAACCAGAGTGCCAGATCCAGCAACGTACATGCCGTTGGTCACGGGCCGCTGTATCAGGTCAGGTCAGAACATCGAATGCCCAATGTGTACCAGGCAAATATTTCTAACGAGCAGCCATTTCTCCTCAGCGTTGCTTTGATTTACAATAATTGGTCCAGAGGGAGCTATCAGTTGTAATGTGTTTTCACTCAGCTGCTTGACAGTTGTCGCCTGTAACTACAGATTATTGATGGATTGATGATACGACATGTTCATGAATTATGGGCAGAGTCCTTGGTGGTTGGAAGGAATCAATAATTCTTGGAAAGATGGAAATAAAACATTGCTCTAGGGGATAATATCTAATTTGCACTGAATAATTAGCTTCTCATTCTTTTTCCTGAGAATTGGGATGTGGGATTTGGGACTAGTGAGAACCTAAGCGCCCTCCGTACAGACACAATGAGGCTCCGCAAGAAAAAAAAAAAAATACGCATATTAATTTCACATACATTGGCGATCATTAGCAAACTTATTTTTGAAAGTTTTTGAAGATAGTAGATGAAGATGATAGGTAATTCAGACAGACCACAAACTGTGTAATGGAGACCTATTTAATATGTAGCTTTTCTACTGATACTTCAGATAAATAGTAACATCAAAATTTCACTGAGATTTTGAATAATCACCCCTATACTTGAAGCCAAGTATTAATACCCTTATTCTTGTAGCATTCATTTTTTTTTTTCCTGATGTTTAATTTGGAATAATATACTCCTTTCCTCCCACTCACTAGTTAGAAGGGCACCCTAAAGCACTGCCACTGATAAGTCATCGAACGTTCTTTGATGGCTTCTTATTAACCCTTGGAAACTGTGACTGCTGTACAACTTCTTGGTTCTACATGTAAAAATTTATGTCTCCTCATGCCCTTCCAGGAACAGCAGAAGGTGATTTCAGAAGACATTAGCATAATGGAACCTTTTCAATAAAATGATAAATTGAGCCCATCTCAGAAAACAGAACACACGCTTGGTAATTCATCGCGGTCACTGCCCTGTGGAGGACCACATTCACAGCACACGCTTTTGACTCTGACGCGAACGTCACTTTACCTCGTACCCTACAAGTCAGCAGATTCTCTTGGAAGGGAAATGCTTTTGCTAAGGGAGCCAGGCATACCAAGGGGATACTTAGCATTACATGACATAATTACCTCTCGTGAACGTCTTTAATTACTTTATTGTTTTTAAGGAGCTTTCATGTAAATTGAAGCCGATTGCAATTCTCTGGGTGTCAAGAGCAGGTGGAGAGGGGTGAGCATGTGTGAGTTACTTTTGTCTGTATGTGACTGAGAATTTCTGCAACCAGAGAGTGACGGTATTTGTAGAT
>NW_011889011.1:703092-705881 GCF_000151845.1 Pteropus vampyrus
GTTTGATTCACTTTATCTGGCGCTTCATTATGCCTGTTCTAAAGCTGTTTGAATGCAGTAATGAACGTCTTGATGCATTTCTTTTATATTGTTTGCTTTTGCAGTTTTAAATTATGTCTTTAAAGTCTGGCATAATTTGCTTACCATAAAAAGTTTACACAATTCTAAATAATGTTAAAAATCTCTTCTTGAAATCCAAATTCAGTTATATTTTGCTATATGATTGTCTGAAAGAAGATGATGACGGTCACAGTAATTTTAAGGGCATAATAAAGGACATTTGAAAGAATTGTAGTAAAAGGGTAAGGAGTAATTTGTTAAACATTTTAATTTTACCGTATGTTATCTAGTTTAAATTTCTAACATTGAAAAGAAATTCAAGAAGTCAACATATAAAAGCTTCTGCTTTAGAGTAAGATGGCTCAAAGCAGCGCAGAGAGATGGTTGTCAGTTCAATTCTTGAAAATCGCTAGGGCCAGTGATTCTACCGCCTTCTTCAAAACATCCTTCTGCAGTTTAACCTTTATATTGGTTGTTATGAGTGAAAACTCACAACGTGAGTCTGAAAGTGCGCTTAATTGAATGCCACTTTTGGTAAGGAGCTGTGCTTTTGAGTACGGATTTCATTTCCTGTTCTTTTCTTATTTTAAATGGGACTCCTTCCAATCTTTCAGAGTTTGTTTACTCTTCCTCGATAGTGGGACACAGTTAACACAACCACTTGTTAACCTTCAGGCATGGTTCCTTTCCTGTGAATAAGGCAATGAAGCGTCAGTACGGTTTCTCGAAGTACGTTACTGCTTTGCAAGATATTATCGTCACTTCCTCTGATTATTATTTCTATTTTTGTTGGCATATTGGGATGTGTTTTGCTCTTCTTCAGATTTCTGTTCTTTTAGTAGAAATAAGTGAATTGTTTCTAAGCAATGGGTAACCACCATGAGAAAGGTAGCAATTATTCATTCATGTTTCCTCAGTTTTTCCAAAAGATTAAAATCCTCTTAAAGTAAAAACATCACTGCCAGCCCCTAAGTAGGGTCTGCAGGAGAGAAAGCAATTGGAGTGTAACGTCTTTGAAGACCTGCGCCATATCTGTGTTTATACTTCAAGGTATCATTTGCATAGTATTTAAAGGCTATTTATAGAAAACATTGTTTATATATGTGTATCGGTTATTCTAGATGCAGGAATTAATAAAAGCAGATATATTGTACGTCCAATGGTTTTCATTTATTTTATAATTTTATTTTCTCCTCCGGCTCTTGAATCACTAAGAACTGCTAAGAAGCCTCCCCCTGACTTGGAAAAACAAACTGTAAAGACTTGGTTAGCAAAGCCGGATTCCAACAGGACCGTTAAAGGGCTAGTTAGGATGAACTGGGCTAACTGGCAAATGCAAATCTTATTATAAATGTCTCACCGTCCACGCTCACCCGCCACGATGAACCCTTGTTGTGATCCTCAGACCTGGCCTTAGATCCCGTGAGGCCAGGTGTGGGGGTGTAGTTCTCATGACAAAGCCTTACTTAGGAGACGTTGGAAAAACACTTGGGAACTAATGACGGGGAGGCCCAAGGTTTTGCTCATTTTGTTTGCTTTCAGCTTTATTGTCTCAAGACAGCTAAACAGTGGACTAGTGATCGGATCAACATGTGGAATGTAGTAAACCCAAGGGAAGGGGTCGGCATGTCCCTTTCTCTCGCGGTCTCCTACCTGGCCTTCATTCACCCCTGCGGGATGCGCAGTGTGAGGCCCTGGGGGCCAAAAGCATGGTCCTCCAGGGCCTCTGCTCAGACCCTGAACGCCTGCTTGGACACTCACCCGCCGAGCCCGGTCCTTCTCTTCTCTGAGTTTTTCTGCTACACAGTCAGGGCTGAAGGAGTTGAGAGCTACATGTCAACTCCCTCGTAACTGAAATCCACCGTTGGGGGATGTAGATGGGGTGCAAGCTCCGCTTCGCGCTGGCCAGCTGGCCCCGGGCTTGCTGGTCCACTCTGCGGGGCTTCCATTTTCTCATCTGTAAAATGGTAAAAACAAGAGGATTCCTGGGCAACTATGCTGAGCACTAAACACATGATAATTAAGGTTATATTTATATATTAGTAAAAATGTTATGCCATCAGAGTTTGATTTTATAATGTAAAATATAAATAATAGTCTTTTAGCTATTTATGCTCACACTATCTCGGGCCATGAAGTGTTTGAAGAGAGTTATAAGAATACATGAAATGTAACAAAATGGAAACAAGTTAGAGTCAGGAAAAATTAAATGCAATCGAAAACAAAACCTGGGGAAATAAGCCTACTGATCTACAAGCCAGCGTTTCCTGTTCGATGAGGCAAGTTTGTCTGCAAACTTAGTTTTAGACTTGCAGTAAGTAGGAATGAGTCTACCTTAGGCAACTATTCGTACAGAATATCAAACCCGCAGCTTATTTATTATACTAATTGTGTCATTACTAACTTAAGGTATTAAATGTAAGCATTTCCTCCTTTCAATGTTCATTCAGAGGAGTATTTTAGAGTCTCGTCCTGTTGAGAATCTGTATACTCTACGTATAATTTTGTGTGCCATGGAAGGAAATATCAGGGATCTTGATTATCTCAGCACTGGAGTGAATCGTACCCTTTCTTGCAGCATCTGTGCAGTGGTAAAGGTGTCCCCGGTGCGTGTCCATGAGCAGGAGAGGCCAACCTCAGATCCCATGCACACGGGGTGCTTAGCCTCTGGTTCCCCTCCCATGTGCTTCACCCCCACACTTCTGATGCGTTCCAGCACTGTTTGGGGA
>NW_011889011.1:705931-708082 GCF_000151845.1 Pteropus vampyrus
CAGGTCAGAACATCGAATGCCCAATGTGTACCAGGCAAATATTTCTAACGAGCAGCCATTTCTCCTCAGCGTTGCTTTGATTTACAATAATTGGTCCAGAGGGAGCTATCAGTTGTAATGTGTTTTCACTCAGCTGCTTGACAGTTGTCGCCTGTAACTACAGATTATTGATGGATTGATGATACGACATGTTCATGAATTATGGGCAGAGTCCTTGGTGGTTGGAAGGAATCAATAATTCTTGGAAAGATGGAAATAAAACATTGCTCTAGGGGATAATATCTAATTTGCACTGAATAATTAGCTTCTCATTCTTTTTCCTGAGAATTGGGATGTGGGATTTGGGACTAGTGAGAACCTAAGCGCCCTCCGTACAGACACAATGAGGCTCCGCAAGAAAAAAAAAAAAATACGCATATTAATTTCACATACATTGGCGATCATTAGCAAACTTATTTTTGAAAGTTTTTGAAGATAGTAGATGAAGATGATAGGTAATTCAGACAGACCACAAACTGTGTAATGGAGACCTATTTAATATGTAGCTTTTCTACTGATACTTCAGATAAATAGTAACATCAAAATTTCACTGAGATTTTGAATAATCACCCCTATACTTGAAGCCAAGTATTAATACCCTTATTCTTGTAGCATTCATTTTTTTTTTTCCTGATGTTTAATTTGGAATAATATACTCCTTTCCTCCCACTCACTAGTTAGAAGGGCACCCTAAAGCACTGCCACTGATAAGTCATCGAACGTTCTTTGATGGCTTCTTATTAACCCTTGGAAACTGTGACTGCTGTACAACTTCTTGGTTCTACATGTAAAAATTTATGTCTCCTCATGCCCTTCCAGGAACAGCAGAAGGTGATTTCAGAAGACATTAGCATAATGGAACCTTTTCAATAAAATGATAAATTGAGCCCATCTCAGAAAACAGAACACACGCTTGGTAATTCATCGCGGTCACTGCCCTGTGGAGGACCACATTCACAGCACACGCTTTTGACTCTGACGCGAACGTCACTTTACCTCGTACCCTACAAGTCAGCAGATTCTCTTGGAAGGGAAATGCTTTTGCTAAGGGAGCCAGGCATACCAAGGGGATACTTAGCATTACATGACATAATTACCTCTCGTGAACGTCTTTAATTACTTTATTGTTTTTAAGGAGCTTTCATGTAAATTGAAGCCGATTGCAATTCTCTGGGTGTCAAGAGCAGGTGGAGAGGGGTGAGCATGTGTGAGTTACTTTTGTCTGTATGTGACTGAGAATTTCTGCAACCAGAGAGTGACGGTATTTGTAGATCTTGTTTAGCCAAATGTTGTGTCCATATTACCAGAAAACATTTCTTTGTTAATTAATAGCTGATTGTTGTTTAAGGAAGGTTTACATCTAAGAGACAGCTCATCTGTGTAAATATTTTTCATAGGTGGTGAATACCTAGGTGCGTTTTACAAGGAAGAGAACTAATTAGGAAATAAAAGACTACTATATCAAAATTAACATATTTTACTCTGCCCTTGGAAGGATCGCTTTAGACCCTTTGCTTTCAGTAAATACTAAGCGACTTTCTCAGTCTCAGGCTTCCATTTCCTCTATTTGGTGCAAATAGGTACCTGACAGTCACTAATATGGGAAACTGCGTCTTCACGGCAAAGAGGAAGGAGGCTTGCATCCTTAGATTCTGTACTGAGCATGAGGAATAACCATCCAGTAATGAGATGACATGGCCCAGGACGCGTTTGTACTTGTATTTTGCTCTGAATACTGGGAGCCTCAAAGCTAAATTTAACATGCGACAGTTCGTATACCTACCCTTCTCTTTTTATGCAATTTCTTATCATGTTTTTAAAACTTCTTTTGTAGCTTGTTAATTTTAAAAGCGGAGCTCCATTTTTAGAAATATCCAAGGAATATACTGTAAGTCAATAAATTACTCTGGAATGTAGCGAGCTAAATTTTACAGGTGCTTGTGAGGAAAGAAAGGTTCTAGGAAATCCAGGGTTGTTTTTTTTTTGTTTTGTTTTGTTTTTTTTATTGCTTCTAGAAAGAATTCTGCTTTACTGAAACTTAAGTAAAATGTCATCTTCTATGGAAGGAAGATGAAGGAAATCTGACATATCTTTGTTAGAAAATTTGCTCCT
>NW_011889011.1:708132-710437 GCF_000151845.1 Pteropus vampyrus
TACACAGTCAGGGCTGAAGGAGTTGAGAGCTACATGTCAACTCCCTCGTAACTGAAATCCACCGTTGGGGGATGTAGATGGGGTGCAAGCTCCGCTTCGCGCTGGCCAGCTGGCCCCGGGCTTGCTGGTCCACTCTGCGGGGCTTCCATTTTCTCATCTGTAAAATGGTAAAAACAAGAGGATTCCTGGGCAACTATGCTGAGCACTAAACACATGATAATTAAGGTTATATTTATATATTAGTAAAAATGTTATGCCATCAGAGTTTGATTTTATAATGTAAAATATAAATAATAGTCTTTTAGCTATTTATGCTCACACTATCTCGGGCCATGAAGTGTTTGAAGAGAGTTATAAGAATACATGAAATGTAACAAAATGGAAACAAGTTAGAGTCAGGAAAAATTAAATGCAATCGAAAACAAAACCTGGGGAAATAAGCCTACTGATCTACAAGCCAGCGTTTCCTGTTCGATGAGGCAAGTTTGTCTGCAAACTTAGTTTTAGACTTGCAGTAAGTAGGAATGAGTCTACCTTAGGCAACTATTCGTACAGAATATCAAACCCGCAGCTTATTTATTATACTAATTGTGTCATTACTAACTTAAGGTATTAAATGTAAGCATTTCCTCCTTTCAATGTTCATTCAGAGGAGTATTTTAGAGTCTCGTCCTGTTGAGAATCTGTATACTCTACGTATAATTTTGTGTGCCATGGAAGGAAATATCAGGGATCTTGATTATCTCAGCACTGGAGTGAATCGTACCCTTTCTTGCAGCATCTGTGCAGTGGTAAAGGTGTCCCCGGTGCGTGTCCATGAGCAGGAGAGGCCAACCTCAGATCCCATGCACACGGGGTGCTTAGCCTCTGGTTCCCCTCCCATGTGCTTCACCCCCACACTTCTGATGCGTTCCAGCACTGTTTGGGGAAGGACTTCTGAGGGTCTAAACTTTGTAAAGGATGGAGGCGGGGTCTCTAACTTAACCCCCAGATGCCATTCTTTTATGGGTACTAATAAAAGTCAGACAAGAATATGATATATATACATATATGTTTATAAAATAATGCATATTTGTTTTTAAATTCTCCTGTCCACACATCGTTTTTCTTCCTCTAAATAACCAGAAATACAGCAGAACATTCCAGGTCGGAACCCAGAGCAGTTAGAGGCGTGGCACGCGGAGCATGTACTTTGGAGTCAGTCAAGTGCTGGATCCCGGCTCAGTCTTGTGGCTTCATGGAAGGTCACTTCGCTCTCCGAGTCTTTGCTCCTTTTTCATAAAATGGAAATAATAATATCTTCCCCACCTTTTTGTTGTAAGGATTGAGTATGTAAAATGCTTGGCCTTGGAGCCAATCAGAGTAGTGACCTTAGGTTATCATTACAAGCTATTCATGTTATTTCTCTACTTTATAAATGTAAAAGATGTGAATGCGTACAAGCTACGTACACATGTGCGTAAGTCGGCACATGTGTAATTCTCAAATGTGACCTGTTCATCTGCTAACGAGGACACTGACAGGAACGCACCTAGAAGTCAGGTCTCCATATCCTCGTGAGATGTCACACAGTCTGAGCCGGGGCCACAAGGCATGTGGGTACTTGCGTGTCACACACAGGGACACAGGAGGTCCTCCAGGTCCTGTGCTGGGGCTGCCCGCTCCCTCTCCACCAAAGGGCCGGCACCCAGTTGCAAGAGTTAATGGAAAGCCCCCCTTCCACTGTATTGAATATTTAATATTGAAATAGATTCACTATTTATAGATTTCGAAGCATCCTCTGAGTCTCCAAGACAGCTCACCTTCAGGGTGATATAAAAATCCATGAGCTCATCACCTTTTCAGATACTTTGGTCACCATTTGCCTGCTGCTAAAGTGCTTGCTTAAAAATGGAATAGTGCGAGCTTTCCTTGCCCTCCTCCTTCCTGTGATTGAGAGCCAAGGCGTAAACCAAATAAGTATTTCAGACAAACTCATTTCTTTATCCGACGCTTAGCGGCCTTTATTGTTGGTAGGTAAGGCGCCTCTCATTCCTCACGACTTCGTTCGGGAAAGCACTGATGCGTCGTAAACATTTGACAGACCGCCGGAGATCATGCGGACAAAGAAACTTTCCTAACACAAAGAAAAAAGCATGAAACGCTTATGTGAATCATCTTTCCTTTGTGAGTAGGTCGTTTCGTTGTCGTTATTGTCTCGGTGACTTTTCTTTAATGTACTAGGTTTTGCCGTATGATTTGTATAAATTAGTTTGGTGATTTAAAATCCTTTTCGTTGTCTGATCATCACAGTGGGTTTTTTTTT
>NW_011889011.1:710487-712492 GCF_000151845.1 Pteropus vampyrus
TGCTGGGGCTGCCCGCTCCCTCTCCACCAAAGGGCCGGCACCCAGTTGCAAGAGTTAATGGAAAGCCCCCCTTCCACTGTATTGAATATTTAATATTGAAATAGATTCACTATTTATAGATTTCGAAGCATCCTCTGAGTCTCCAAGACAGCTCACCTTCAGGGTGATATAAAAATCCATGAGCTCATCACCTTTTCAGATACTTTGGTCACCATTTGCCTGCTGCTAAAGTGCTTGCTTAAAAATGGAATAGTGCGAGCTTTCCTTGCCCTCCTCCTTCCTGTGATTGAGAGCCAAGGCGTAAACCAAATAAGTATTTCAGACAAACTCATTTCTTTATCCGACGCTTAGCGGCCTTTATTGTTGGTAGGTAAGGCGCCTCTCATTCCTCACGACTTCGTTCGGGAAAGCACTGATGCGTCGTAAACATTTGACAGACCGCCGGAGATCATGCGGACAAAGAAACTTTCCTAACACAAAGAAAAAAGCATGAAACGCTTATGTGAATCATCTTTCCTTTGTGAGTAGGTCGTTTCGTTGTCGTTATTGTCTCGCTGACTTTTCTTTAATGTACTAGGTTTTGCCGTATGATTTGTATAAATTAGTTTGGTGATTTAAAATCCTTTTCGTTGTCTGATCATCACAGTGGGTTTTTTGTTTGTTTGTTTTTGTTGTTGTTGTTGTTTTTTTCTTGATGCTGAGCATGTCTTTCCAAGACCTAGAGGGAAAGTTAGGAGAGACTGAGAAGTCTCAAAACTATTCTGACCTCTTAAGAAAGCTTTCCTTGTAAATATCCCAAATAAAACGTAAACCTATGTAGTAAAGCGAGGCTTTATCTGAAGGGCTTGTGGGCGCTGGGGGCCTGGATCGTTATGTGTAATAGGGGCAAAGGGCTCATTGCTGCTGGGAGAGCTTTCTGACCAGAAAATCCGCAAGCCCCTCAAGAGTGAGGAAAAGGGCTTTTCTTTCATAGAGAGGAGTAAACAAGGCTGGGAGGAAGCGCTGTGTGGTTGTGGGCGACAGGGCAGGGAGGCGGGAGAGTAAGTCAGGGCCAATTTCCCTGGAGACTCATTCCCAGGAGGGGCTGTCTGCTGGCTCGGGCACAGCGCAGGCCAAATTCAGGGCCTGGAGGAAGGAGAGAAGCTTCCGGAAGTTAGGTCACGAGGTATCGTGCTCTGATCAGTCGCACAGTGGAGACAGACAGCTCATCATTGATGGAGCAGAGGACAGGGGTGTGGATGGTTGCGTCTGTTGTCCCGGGGGATACCTGTGCCTTTACGGGGTGGGGTGCTTTCAGGACACCGTTTTCACCATCACGGTCCCCAGGAGCCCTGAGCTCCGGTGAGAGTCAGCGCTGGCAGCGTGCATTCGTCATGCGTGTTATTCGTGGCTAGTTGCAGTGTTCATCCACGCCATTGGAATGGAGGGGACGTGCCATGTTTACTCACGGCAGCCTCCAAACCCCCCAGACATCTGGATGCTGCTCAGCATCGTTATCCGATAGGACAAGCGACGGATGGTGGAAATCAGGCACCCTGTCCCCCGGGCAGCTGGAGTAGGTTCCGATTCATTCACCTCTGACAGCAGGACATGTCACACCATCCGGGGCGTAGGATCCGGCAGTGGTTTGGGTTCTTCATGTTTTAAACTTTGCCAAATGCCAAATATCCCTTAAGCCTCCGATTCAGCCATTTTCTTATCACAAAAGTGACATGCCAATTCTTTCGTAGCTATTTTCATCAAGTTCTATTTTACTGACGCTGTTAAACACGGCTAGAAGGTAACTGCAGCAAAGAATCCCTAAATAATGTCCCCGCCGCCCTAAACTGCGCTTGGAACTGCACGGATGTTAATGTCGCTCACACAGCAAGCTGTGCTCACGGATGGGAAACCTGAGGCCGGGCCGGGTCGAGATGCCGCGCCGAAGTCCACGCGGCTGGTTCACAGTGCCGCCACCCCTGCCAGGGACGGGTTTCCTTCGTCTGCCTGTCAGCATGTCGCATCA
>NW_011889011.1:713152-718390 GCF_000151845.1 Pteropus vampyrus
GGCAGCTGGAGTAGGTTCCGATTCATTCACCTCTGACAGCAGGACATGTCACACCATCCGGGGCGTAGGATCCGGCAGTGGTTTGGGTTCTTCATATTTTAAACTGTGCCAAATGCCAAATATCCCTTAAGCCTCCGATTCAGCCATTTTCTTATCACAAAAGTGACATGCCAATTCTTTCGTAGCTATTTTCATCAAGTTGTATTTTACTGACGCTGTTAAACACGGCTAGAAGGTAACTGCAGCAAAGAATCCCTAAATAATGTCCCCGCCACACTAAACTGCGCTTGGAACTGCACGGGTGTTAACGTCGCTCACACGGCAAGCTGTGCTCACAGATGGGAAACCTGAGGCCGGGCCGGGCCGAGATGCCGCGCCGAAGTCCACGCGGCTGGTTCACAGTGCCGCCACCCCTGCCAGGGACGGGTTTCCTTCGTCTGCCTGTCAGCATGTCGCATCATACAGTCAGAGGTTCTCGAACTCGATTGAAAGAGGGGACTCGTCCCCTTTTCCTCATGCTAAGTCCTTTGGATCCATCGGAGAAACTCAGTGGATCAGAATTCAGAATCCCAGACCTGGCCGATGCGGTCCCCTGGGACCCCGCTGTCACTTGCTCCAGATCCTGGCGCCCGCCACTCTGTTCTCCCAGCGGGGTCAAGCCTGGACCCAGCGCTGCAGGCCCCCGGGGACACCAAGGGCACGTGTCCTCTGCTCCGACGGCATTCTCCCCCCTCACTCGTCTGCATCGCACTCAGCATCCCTGTCGTGTCCTAAAAATACATTATCTGCTCCCCTGCCCCAATTTATGTTAGGTCCAGTGTCCCACTCCCTGGCTGTGGCTCTTCTCCCTCGTAGAACTTGTCGCAATTACCTACTTATTTTTATAACTCACTCTTTAGTGTCTATAAACCTGTCTTTTTTTGTTTACTGGGACTTATATCTGACATGTAGTGTTTGATTAAACATAAAATAAATATTGGATGAGTGTATAAATAAATTAATGTATTTAATGCAATGGCCGCAAAAATGTAGAATAATTATATATTCGATTATATAAGTTGAACATCTTTGTCCTTGCAATGGAAAATACTTTACTTTTCTGATCCAATATTAGATTTTTTAATGGCTGCCTAGCATTCTATTTTCCACATGGACATAACGTAATTCATGGAATCCATCCCATAGAGATGATCATTCATTTTTATTCCAGTTTCTGTTTTTATAACACTGCTCTGGCAAACATCTTGTCTGTGTATATTTGTGCCCTTGAGTAATTATATTTTTAGGATAAGTTTCTATAAATCACTGGATCACTTTTAATTTTTATGTATTATCCATCAAATACATTGCTTAAGGTAATTAATTATAAGGATAAATGCAAAGGTAGATGGGTTCAAGATGGCAGCTAAAGAAGACCCTGAATTCACCTCCCATGGACATACCAAGTATACGTCTACGTACAGAGCACGTCGTCCTGAAGGAGAACCAAGGGCTGATTGAAAAGCTTCTGCACAACGAATGACAGAGTCACCACAGTGGGAGGGATAGGAGAGGGATACCTAGGAATAAACTTAACCAAGGAGATGGAAAACCTGCACTCTGAGAACCTTAAGACATTGATGAAGGAAACTGAAGAAGACACAAATAAACGGAAGGCATACTGTTCTCATGGCTGAGAAGAATTGATATTGTTAAATGTTCATACTACCCAAAGCGATCTGCAGATTCAGTGCAATCCCCATCAAAACACCAATGGCGTTTTTCACTGAAATAGAACAAACAGTTCTAAAATTTGTATGGAAACACACGAGACGCAAAATAGCCAGAGCGATCTTGAGAAAGAAGAACAAAGCTAAAGGTATTATGCTTCCTGATTTCAAACCATACTGCTAAGCTATGGTAATCAAAACAGTATTGTACTGGCACGAACACAGACGCATAGATCAATGGAACAGAGTAGGGAGCCCATATACAACCCATGCACATATAGTCAATTAACTTATGACAAAGGAGGCAGGGATATACAATGAAGGAAAGATAGTCTCTTTATTAAATAGTATTGAAGAAATTGGAAACCAGCCCACTATCTTATACTATATATAAAAATAAATTTAAAATGTATTAAAGAATTGAACGAAGACCTGAAACCATAAAACTCCATGGAGAAAACGTAGGCGGTAGGCTCTTCGACATCGATCTTAGCAGTATTGTTTTGGACCATTTTCTCCAGGAAAGGACGATGAAGCAAAAACAAACAGATGGGATTGCATAGCGATAAAAAACTTTCACATGAGGAAAGAAACCATAATAAAATGAAAAGGCAGTCTATTGAATGGGAGAAAATATTTGCAAATCATAGACTTGATAAGGGGTAAATGTCCAAAATATATACAGAATTTATACAACTTAATCTCAAAAAAACAAACTACTTGATTAAAAAAATGGGCAGAGGATATGAATAGATACTTTTCCAAAGAAGACATACGGATGGCCAAGAGGCACGTGAAAAGGTGCTCGATATCATTAATCGTCGGAGAAATGCAAATCAAAACCATGATGAGGTATCACTTCCCACCTGTCAGAATGGCTGTTATCAAAAGGATACAATGTAACAACTGTTGGTGAGGATGTGGAGGAAAGAGACCCCGAGGCATTGTTGGTGGGAACGCAGACTCCTGTACCGCTATGGAAAACAGTATGGAGGCTTCTAAAATAAATGAAAAATAGAATCACCGTACTATCCAGCAATTCCACTTCTGGGTATTTATCTGAAGAAAATGAAAACACTAATTCAAAGAGATAAATGCACCCCTATGTTCATTGCAGCATTATTTACAATCGCCAAAATGCGGAAGCGACCTATTGATAGATGAACGGATAAAGAAGATGTGATACATATGTACGATTTGAGATTACTCACCCATAAAAAAAAATGAAATCTTGCCGTTTGCAGCAACGTGGATGGAAGTAGAGGATGTTATACTAAGTAAAATAAGTCAGAGAAAAGAAAATACCATATGATTTCACTTATATGTGGAATCTAAAAACAAGTAACAGATGAACTAATAAGATTCTGCATGTCGGTTACATACTACTGAAATGAATAAATGCATACACTTTACTTTAAAAATAAGTTTATTTAAAAAAAAATCACATCCACGTATTAGCCAACATTAATGAATAACCATTTCGCATAGATATTGAAGACATTTAAAAAAACTTTTTTTCCTTGAGAATTAATATTTAAATAATAAGCTGTATATCTTTTTGCAATACCTATATGACCTTCTGTCTATAAGGATGACTGTAATCCTCCGTCAAAGGTTAGAAGTCCCCTCATGGTGCTGAATTATTTAATTACTGTATCAATTTTTTTAAGGAAATCTAGTTGTTTCATTAGTCCTTGTGGAGATGTTTATGTAGAAGAAATAAAGCACAGTTTTGTGCTGGTATCTCCCCTCTTAATTATTTACCGTGACTTCTTTTTGACCCAAGCATAGGTTTTTAAATATAGACATGACATTGATCTCTCTGTTAATGAACTGCATCATAAATTCTTCAATCTGAGTTAGTTCATATTCCCCAAAGACTATGGTTTACGCCCTACGTTTTGTGCAGACTCTGGCATCGCAAAGGTCCTGTAATGCACGATGCATAAGAAGGGCTGGTGGGTTTTCTTCTTACTTGGTTGTGGTGGCCCCTGACCACTGACAGACATTTCAAAGCCCCTGTGATCTCGAGACCTTGAGTAAAGCCACAGAGGAGAGAAAAAGAAATCACACAAAGCCTTTGGCCAAAATTAAAATGTTTGTTTGAAGTGACCGGTTTAATCTTGGCATAGTGGCAAATCCATGATTCCACGGCAAAGCCCTGCTACGGGAATGTGGAAGGAAAGACAATTAATCCACTGGCTCCGAGGACGAGGCTCATCCTGACCCGCAGCGCGTCGGTCAGCGAGCTCTCTGCGTTCGGTGGGGAGGGTGGTGTGGCGGGCACAGGACAGGGCAGTGAGCTGCAGAGGCTGCCTCCCTTATCCCCACCTCACCCCCAGCAAGGCAGGGAGGTCACTGCAGAAGGGAGCGTGGCCCCGCACGGGGAGGGGTACACAGGGACAACACGCACAGCGAAACGGCCGTGGCTCAGGGTCAGGAACAGACCCGTGAAGTTAGGGGCACTGTTGGGCTAACGACATCCACGAGTTTCTCTAACTCCTGAGGTGAGACCTCTCTTCCCTTTCTGTGACAGTGACAGCTTATTCTGAGCCCACACTTCCAAGGGTCATGAATACACCCCGCCTGGGAGGTGAAGGGGTACGAAAGAAGTCAAGGTGACAGACCTCCATCCGCGGAGCCCCGTGTGACAGGTGGCAGTGCCATGGTACCGCCGTGGTTCTCTGTGACTACTGAGATGGCGTGACAGGCGTCCGCACCACAGCCCCCTCGGCCGCGCCCGTCGCCAGTGCTGGAACCGTGGAGTGGCAGAGCCGGGTACTCTGTGTGAAAGGATGCCTTGTTCTCTCCTGTCTTCTGTGGGAGAAATTGCTTCGTTTGGTTAAATTATTTGTTTTCTGTCTCCGGGATGTATTTAATCGTTTGCGACAATGGTTAATGTAATTAAATTAGGTTTTCTGATTTATGAATGAAAAGGTAATACCTCAATTTCACAATGTAAAAACCTTGGCATGTTTAATATTAATTGATTGAATGGAATCGTCACACGAGATTAATTGTTCCAGGGCCATGTCGCGTGCGGGCCTCTTATTTTCTCTGCTCCGAAATAGTGTTCAGTCGTTCCAGCTGGAGGTCCAGAGGCAGCGGTTGTGGCCTGCTCCGTTTTCTCCAGGATTAACTCCCACACTCTGTCGCTTTCTTGCAGTTCTGCACGGAAATAAAAGCTGCTCTTCATCTTCTAAAACTTCGGGAAGTTGGGGAAAGTCTGCAAGGCCACTGCTCCCTGTTTTCCTCGACGATTTTTCCCCATTTAAAAACTACATTTGTCTATGAAGACATAGCTGTGCTCGTTTGACATCCGTTCGAAATGCAAATATATCTTAGAATACTGGGCATCGAATTAGATTTTCCCATTTACAAATTAAATTTCTCCATGAACAATGAGAGATGTTAATATTTCGATGGGAATTTATGTCAATAAGAAAACCTGGGTGGAGGGGGTTGGGGGAGGGGGGTTCTGTATCTGTCGTCTCTTAACCCTGAAATGTTTTCTTTGGAAATTAATTTG
>NW_011889011.1:718500-725175 GCF_000151845.1 Pteropus vampyrus
TGGGAAAGCTGATAAACTGGCTATGGAATTACCCCTCCATCTACAGCATCATTACAGTATAGGAGTGGTCAGTCTGGGGATTTGTATTGCATTGAGGAGGCAGATCGCTGAATCCACTATTTTATTTTCAAATATTTTTATGGGATGGAAAGAAAACCAGAAAGCTACAATAGAGATTTAAAGTGATTTTCAGATGGGCATGAATAGAATTTTTATAAAGAGCTGCTTCAGAAAGCCGTGGGAACCTTCTTATTCACCATGAATTTGTTCGCCTGGTTCACGATAGGAGGGCTGAATTAACGGGGAGCGTTTCTTACGGAATGCGGTCAGCTGGCGTGATACAAGGCAAGGATGTGATTCTCTACAGGCTGTTATTAGATTTCTGTGACCTCCCCTATTGTCAGCCATTCCGTAGATTCCTATCTTTAAGCTACATGTAGGATTCTGTATGAAAATGCGACAAATTGGAGTTGGTAGACCTAGGGAATACACCGTCCGGACTCATGGTCCCTGATGAGCATCGTTAAAAGGGCGATAACAACAGTCACTCGATGTAAGTGGAGTGACCTAGGAAGTGGCTTGTCAGCCAGGCGCCTCTCGCCTGGCTCGTCCCTGGCCGTGGCCGAGCCCGTGCCCCTCCGTCCTCCAGCAGTCCTTCGTGAGTCCCTCCTCCCCTGACCGACGAGGCGTCCTCTGCAGAGCGGGCAGGTGACAGAGTATCCACGTGAGAGAAGCGTCCTTCTTCCCACCTGTTTCAGCGGGTGTTTCCAGCCACGGCGATGACTTGGGATACACCACATGGCTCCGAGCACACCCTGCTCGCAGAACGTGGGCTGCCGTCGAAGCTACTTCCAGGCTTCTGTGCTCAGACACACACATCTGCGGTTGGTTCGTGTTTTCATGGGTCCCAGGTGTACAAATGATGCCATGATTACTTACTTAGGGAAGGCGTACACATACACGTGTGCATATCACTTGACTAAGACTAATAATTTGCTATTCGGAGTCATATTTATTTGTACTTCACTCTTTATTACAATAATAGCTTGCGAGAAATGTTTAGTAACATAGTCTACAAAGCGTGTACGTTCATTAACGTTGCCTTCAAGAAAGCAGTAATTCTCGATTGCCGCTTTGTGTCGGCATGGTTGTAGCTGCTTGGACATAAATGGTGAACACCCCAGACAGGATTCCTACAACATGAAACTGACCCCGTAGTAGCAGAGGCAGCCAACAAGCAGGTAAATAAATTCATTCTCTAAGTAACCGGAGCTGGCGATGAGCGCCGTAAAGAAACACAGAACAGATCGGCAGCCGGGAGAGCGGGGTGGAAGTGGCTTGGGTGGAAATGAACTATTTCAGAAAGGGTGGACTTTTCAAGCAGAGCCCCGAATGGACCGAGGGAACCAGCATGCAATGTCAAGGGCAATGGCACACGGGAAAAGGGGCCGCCGAGTGCAAAGGCCGTGTCAAGGCGTCGGGTTCAGCGTTCGTGAGAAACAGAAAGGTTAATATGGCTGGATTGGGATAGGAGAGAACGAGCTCGGAGAGAGCCGAAGCAGGGCCGTGTAGTTTCTGGAAGGCGAGTGTAAAGAATGTGGGCGTGACACCATCAGAGGGTACGGAGCTGAGGAGTGATGGGACCTACTTCCTGTCCCTAAAACGCTCTAGCTTCTGGTAGAGAATTGCTGGGTCAGGCAGAAATGAAAGCAGTAGAAATGGCTATGTGGATCCCAGTAAGTGACAGTGGTAGCTGGATTAGGGCTGTGTAACTTTGGAGGTGGTGAGAAGTGGTCCAAATCCAGAGAGGTTTTGAAGATGGGTTGTATCTGTCTTGGACTGGATGCAGAGTATGATGGGAAGAGAGGAACTTACAATAATAATTCATAGATATGCGTGTTGAACACCCGCGTGACGATGTCTTTATTAAGACGGGGCAGACTGGGCAGGAGCAGACTTTACTGAGGAATCATCATGAGTTCTAATTCGGACGGATTAATTTTGAGGTGCTAATTAATGCAAAGGAGCCACAGAGGCCATTGGCTGGATAGGCCTGGAGCGCAAAGGTAGAAAGGTAAATATGGCAGAAATCAAAGTGTAGATATTTAAAGTCGCATCTGGATCAGATCGTCTAAAGAGTGAGTATGGATAAGAAAGAGAAGAGATCGCTGGACTGGACTCTAGTGCCCTCCAACACTTAGAGCCAGCAAAGGATCCAGCATATGGCTTTGCGAAGAAGCTGGTGGTCGTGCGCATGGAACCCTGTGCCTGGCTGGAGTTCTTGGCAGATCTTTTCTTAGTGACTGTGGCTGACTCTATCAAATCTACAAAGATTTGAAAACCAGAACTATGTAAGATAGGAATTCTATTTCAGTAAGACTGGAAATAATGTTTGTAAACCAATATGTAAAGTATAATCCTGGGCTCTTGTAAGTATTTAGAGCTAATTTTCATGTTTTCACCTCATTAAAAAAAAAAAAAGATTTTCATAAGCTTTGAATAGTTCTTTGAAGATATTTATAACTTCAGTCAGTTCACATATTTATCAGGCATTAATTTCAAACCATTTAGCTATCTTTCAGCAAAGAGAAAGATCAATGGACTAAAAAAAATTATTTTCCCTTGAATTTCTTGTTTTCCATTTTAATGAATCATAACTTTAAGTGTCATATTTTAAAATGAAAATCCACATTTATACCGAGACTCTGTTCCGTGGCCATCGTTACTAATATTTGTCACTTAGGAAGAGTAGAGGACAGTCTCCAGCCTCATCTGTACATGCGGATGAGCCGTTATAGTATCAAGGACTCATTTAGGCTTTAAAGCAGAAGTGCTTTGCTCTACATTTCTACTTCCAGCAAAATATTTTTTAGGGAATCAATTCTGCTGCCCTTATCATGAGTTTTACAAATAATTTTAGAATTAATTTAGTGATTTTTGTGATCGTTACATTTGTGTTGAAATATGTCTACCAGAAAGCGTGCCTTCTTAAATACAAATAAAGATGAAAGACGTCTGTTTTATCACATGGTCCTTCCCTCCTGCACTGAAATTTTGCTTCACGCTCAGCTCCTTGAACAATCTCAGTAGTGAGGTCTCCAGATCTTTAATTTGGAGCATCCTGTCCACACTGATATATCAGACTTCGCACATCAACAGTCACATCCAGGAAAATAACCCTCACAGAAGGACTTTTAATTCAGTCAAGTCACTAATCATTTGTTCTCCTGGACGGAACTACTTCTTTTTAAAATGCAATCCCCCTCCTTCCCACTTTCCTGGCCCTACATTTCTGGGGTTCATTGACGCCTCCCTGCCACACCCCGCCCCCGTATCCAGAGAAAGGCACACGCCCAGCATTTTAGGACTTTCTGTAGGGAGACCAGGGATTCTGATGGTGCTCTCACCCCATTGGCCGACGTGGCAGTTTTACGTTTGCATTGACACGTCATTTGGGGACTTAGAATGGTAGGAGTCCACTGTTTTTTCTTGCCATGTCTTCCAAGTTGGAGCGCAAGAGGTAGAAAGTCAAATCGATGTAAGATCTGACATCGGTCTGTACGCTTCCATGCGGCGGTTCAGTACCAAGTGAAAATCAGCACTATAATTTCATAATTTGTTGCTCACGTATTTTAACTGTTTGCAAAATAAAGCCAAAATGTTTGTGGGCTTTAGATGTATTGATCATTTACAGAGTCTCTTACATTACAGCCATAATTGGGTATGGTTTGGGGTTTTGAAAAACAATGATTTTAAGGAATTGAGTTCTAATGGATATAGGAAGGGTTGGGGGGGGCGCGGAAAGTTATTCTAGGTGAAGAAAATATGCAGTGGTTTGATTCATCTCAGTAAGAGAGAAAAAAACATTGCCTGGTTAAAAATGAACACGCGAGTCCATGACGGAAGCAGGTGGGCGTAGAGTGGGCTGACACGCACTGATGTCCAGTCTTTACTATAGGGCCACCATGCTGGCTACTTTCATGTTTATATACTTGGGAAGTTGTGTGTCTCTGCCATCCATACATCGTGATAAGTAGGGGAGGCTAAACGCGGGTGGATGTCATGTTTAGTCGCTGCTCTGCCCCTCCCGTCTAGTGGAGAGCCTTCTGGGAGAGCAGGGAGGGCAACACAGGCCAAGCGGACTGTCCCGGAGCTGCCTGTCCCCCGCGCCCTTTCCTCAGGACACCCGCGGAGGGAGCACCTGCCATCCGCAGCCTCAGGCGTCCACAGGCAGCCGCTCGTGCTGGCACGGGAACTGCTCGGTTTCGAAGGACTGGCTCGCCTGGAGCCCGTGGGAGAAGCGGTGAGTGAGCCAGAGGGGAACTGGCGGGCTCAGGTTAATCCCGTTAGACGTGTTAGGGGCTTCCATCACTTCATACCACCTTTCTGCTTCTGCACAAAACCGTCCTAACCTTCACCCTAGAATTTCCCCAAGTTTCTGTAGCTTGCCCGAAGTGGCCCTGCTGCTAAAGACTGTTCCCCATTATAATGCCTTCATGGGAGGTCTGGGCGGGACACCCTGCTAAGAGGCGCCCGAAAAGGGCTCAGCGCAGCTTTGCAGGGGTCCTGCTCCTTCCCCATCTTGGGGTACTTCTCCCTCTCTCTCTCTTTCTCTCTCTTTCTCTCTCTCTCTCCTTCTCTCTCTCTCTCCCTCGCCCTCCCTCTCTTCTTCCTTCCTTCCCTCTTTCCCTTCGTCCCTCTCCCAGGCCCCGCTTCTTCTTCTTCTGCTTTCTTCTTTCAGACACTTTCTCTCTCAGGGTTGACCGTAAGTTTTCTTCAATGTCTTTCTAACCTGCCCAGCTGTTCCTGACTTCATTTTCCTCTCCCAGGCTCCCTCCCCTGCCCCTCTACAGTAGACCCCCCTGAGGACCCCCATCCATGTGCACACACATAAATCTCCTAAATGCAGTCTGTAGTGTGTGCATCCCTGTGACTAATCTTAAATTATATGTACAAATAGAAATCAATACGTGTATATATTTTTTAGTTCTCACGAACCCGTGAGGTCAGTACTTCCCCTTTAAGAGGAGGAAACTGAGGCTCAGGGAGCTTGAGTAAACTTGGCACACATCACGCGGTCACAGAGCCAGCGTCCGAGCACAGCTGTCCCCACGCCACAGCCTCGCTCCGTCCACCCGCGTACCTTCGCGGGGAAAGTAGAGTCTGAGTCACGTTTTAGGAATATGCGAGGGGACTGTTTGGTCCCATCATCACGATTATACATGCGCTTAGCGTCTGGTGTCTACATAGCCAGCTCTCCTGGTCCAAACAAGGACAGCGTCCCTGATGCCCGTGGGCACATCCGCCTGGCGACACCAGCGAAAACGTACGTTGCACCAGTGAGCGAAAAGCGGCTGAGTTCACGTCTTTGTATAGAAACATGTAACATGCTGCTGATCGTAGATGCCAGGCAACAGCTGTGTGTTTGATGTCCCCTGCATTTATTTTTCTTATGTTTCTCAATACAAGAAAGTCTGGCAGAGAGTCACACACAGGTCTTTAGGGGACAACGCCTGCTTCGGATGCCTTCCCACGGCATGGGAGTATGGGAGTATCCGGCAGAAGGGAAGATGAACAGTATGGGTCCCGTGAGGGTGCTCTGCACATTCTGCGTCGACTTACTTCTCTCAGTGGAGGTTGGTGTCCCCTCAGCTTGCCGAGGAACCGCAGGGGAGCGGCCATTCTAGCCGATGCATCTGGCCCAGAGACCAGGCACAGTCCTCAGGGAGCCTGCATGGGTCGCTTGTGTGTGTTATGTGTTATTTTGCTTGAGACTGTGGTTTATTAGTAGAACTTGTCTGAGTCTAAAGGCAGGTGAGAGGCCGTGGACGTGCCAACGAGCGGACAATGCGGAATGGGAAGGGAGGGCGTGGCTGCCGGGAAGGGCACGGCCATCATCTGGGGAGATTTTCAGGGCTGCTGACGGTCTGGCCCTCTCACCCACCTCCCCCCACGTTTCCAGGAGAGTTTCTTATATTTTACGTGACACCCAAAGACCTGAATTTTTTTCTTCACATGTGTGGCGTTGCTGTCATCCTTAAATATTGCTAAAAATGAGCCTCTCTACTGTACTGGGACAGCAGTGGCAGGCGGTGGCAGGCCTGGGGCTGTTCATGCTGGTTTACCCTTAGACCATCAACTCTACACGACTAAAATAAAACTCCCAGCCCCAAACCCAGGGAACCTTTCTCAGTAAACTTCTTAAGTCTTTCCCAAAGTTAGGCATGTTCTTTATTCATAATTCCCTTCAATATGCGTATATTATTTTCTGGTTAAGTACACTGTTTTTAATATAGTAATTTAATTTTGTGTAATCAGAGGCTTATTTGAAATGTGTTAAAATCCTAAGTGCTTAGAAAAGTTCTTTAATTTATACCGAATAAAGCCTAACCGTGCCATAAAAATGTAATTCTTTAATAGCATTATAGAAAATTAATTCTTTAACTGGTAAGTTGTAATAATGATTTTCAGAAAATCATTTGAATGCGTATAGCTTATATTTACATTAACTTAAACATAGTTTTATTCATTCTGTAATTTATCCATTACAATCATATGTTCTGACTTCCAGAAGTAGGTTCTAGTTGAGTGAGTAAGCAATTCCTCTCTTTCCTCCACTGCTAAGTGACAACACATTCAAATACCGCTTTAACAAAAACAGATGGTCACTGTTAC
>NW_011889011.1:726068-736420 GCF_000151845.1 Pteropus vampyrus
AAAAGATGGCTGAGCCTACAGCCATCGGGAGAGTGGAGTTTAGTGGAGGATTCAGACACGGGACAGGCGTGTACCTTACGGGGCAGAAAGTAGGGTAGAGGACAAGGAGGCATGAGAGGGAGAAGTGTGATTTAAAAAAAAAAAAAAACAACATCCAAAACGCTACTGCTGTCTGCTACGCTCAGAGGTTTTCTTTATCGAATACCGCGGGCTGGAAGATCAGGTTTGTTTATTCTGGTAGCTGTCAACTTTAAACATTGTTCAGATTTATTCTTTTTCTTTAAAGCGATATCTTCTCATTAGCCAGATTGTGACTTTATAATTCTTTTTCTCCACAGTAGGGGGAAAATATACTCAGATTCCCAACTCGGAATTAACAGCGATCATTTTCTGTAGCCAGGAGTTCATTTTTAGATTAGCGAATAACTATTTACCGAGTAAATCCCAATTGTTCTGTATTAGCTTTCCCTGTACCTGTCGCTGATGTTAAAGTTAGCTATATCCCGCAATTTGGCTGTTGTGGATTAATAAAATTACTTTAATCTTTAAGCAGTGTGCATTTATTAAACATCTACTATGTGTAAGGCATTAGGGTAGGCTCCGTGAAGTGTGCAGGGATAAGGGAGATTTTATATATAGAAATAACATATCGGAATAGGGAAAAACATTCCAGTAGGATATGGAGTTTACAAAGGAGTCCATCAACTTGAGGCTCACTGCAATGGTTGAGAGCTGCCTAAATTCAAACCCTGCTCTGCTCTGCGCTGCGAACGTGGGCAAATTCGTCTTAATGGGCCTTCATTCCCTATCTTTTAAGAAGGATGAGAAAGGATAACAGTAATATCTATTTCATATAATTGTTATTGAATCAGGTGATATTTATGAAGTGGCTAAAGCAGTTCTCAGATATTATAGATGCTGTATAATCTCGGGCTTGCTTTGGAAAATGAATAGATTGTACAGGCAGAGGCGAGGAAGGGCATTTCAGTGGGAACGAGCAGACACACAGAGTTGAAAGAATGTAGTGTATTAGCAGACCAGGAACAACAGGAGCAGTGTGTGTGTGTGTGTGTGTGTGTGTGTGTGTGTGTGTGTGTGTGTGTGTGGCAAGCCAATATAGACATATGTGTGGATATTGATAGATTTAATGGTATGTTGATTTAATTTAGTCAAATGCGAGTCTGTGGGACACAGCTGTATTGTCTATCCTGATGTCTGCATTCTTTCCTTTCCAGGCATAGCTCAGTGTTCCAACGTCTCACAATCACTGCGGTTCATGCCATCACCATAATAGTGCTACTAGTAGTGCTACTGTTACCATCGACTGCCTTCTCTGAGCTCTCACTATATGCCCCGTATGTGCTGAGAGTGTCGCTTAATCACAGCGACCTTCTGTTATGACCTCCGTTTACGCATATGAAAACCATGAACCTTTGCTTGGGCAGGTCACATAAACATCTTGCCTGTCTCTGTCTTATTCATTGTGTTAAACTCAGTGGCTTCAGACAGCACCCACTTAGGGCCTCACTGCTTCTGTGGGTCAGGGGTCTGGGCTTCACCGGGCCCTCTGCCCAGGGCCTCGCAGGCTGCGATCGAGGCCTCCCTTCCTGGAGTGTCAGCTTGTCTTCCAGGCTCACGTGGCTGTTGACACAATCAGGTCCCGCAGTCGGAAGGCTGGGGTCTCTGCTTTTTTGCTGGCAGTCAGCCAGGGTTTCTTTCAGCTCTCAGAGACCCCTGCAGTGCCCACCGTGTGACCCTCTTGTGGACATTTACAACAGGGGGCTCACTTCTTCAAAGCCAGCAGGAGACTCTCCCGTTCATTCAACGAAGGCCTCGGTCCTTGTCGAGGGAGTCCCCTGATTAGGTCAGGCTCACCCAGGGCTCCTCCCTTTTGGTTAACCCAAACCCACTAATTGGGACCTTCTGTATATCTGCAAAACCCTTTCGCCTTTGCCATATAATGGAAGCTAATAATGGGAGTGGCATCTGACCCTTTTCACAAGTCCCACCGACACCGAAGGAGAGAGGATCGTACAGGGCGTGTATACCGGGGCCCAAGTCTTGGAGACTGCCCAAAACTTCTGCCTCCCATATGGTCCAAGGTTATAAGACTGAAAGGCTGGGATTCAAACCAAGGTCTCCTTGACCCTAAAACGCCCCCACAAACTCTGCCCTTCTCTTGGCCGTCACGTACATCACCTCCTCAAACACGCACGTGTCTCACTGAGTTAGAGTCGACTGTGCGCAACGGAGCCAGCGCCAGAATCCTCTATGCTTTCACATTCTGATGATCTCTCTGAAAAGTCTTTCTTTTTAGGAGGTTTGCCATTGTCAGTCCGACGTCTCAAAACGATAAAGCGAATACTCGTTATTTTACAATTCCCCCTTCATTAGCATTTGTTACTACCTCTTTCAGAACTTTCTGAGCTTCATCTGACTTTGCATCTCAAAAGCCAGTGCAGAAATACGTTGGCATTTTCTTTCTCCTGTCCCATGAGCATTGTGCTGTACGCTTCATATATTTCCAGTGGTCTTAACTGTAGAAATGAAAGAATGCCGGGCGCACACAAATTATGGTTCGTGAGACTAATGCGTTGGACTGAAAAATCTGGAGCAGTTGTGCTAAGCTCTGGCCATGCCCCTGTGCCGTGGCCGTGGGTGGAGTTTCCGGTGCTGCTCCTGATCCAATGAGAATCCAGAACTACTGAGTGAGGTGCACTCATTGGGTATAAGACAGCAGTCACCATCAAACACCAGGGACTCAGGAATGCCATGCTATTCTTTGTAGCTTGACACCCTTTATTCATCAGCCAAGCTACCGTCAAAGAAATACACAGATTCGGAAGGCTACGCCGGCAAAATGAAGGCAGTCTATTTCATTTTGCTGCCAATTCAATGTTTTCGATGCACAGCAAAGTGCGAGATGCCAAGCTGGGCCCTGGGGGTGAGGAAGAAGGAAAGGAACAAAGAAGAAAAGAAATCAGTCCTCACTCAATAAATAAACATCCCAGGAAGAAACACAGGCAGAATATGCATTATTTGTACATTAGATTCTTAAAAAAGAAACTAGGCCAGCAAGGATGAACTCGTACACCAGTGCGTTCTGACATAATGAGGGAGGATGCTCAGATTCGTTAGATTTTCCTTCTTTCTTTACGCGTCTGACTCTTTGGAAATAAGCCCCAACACAAGCATGGGCAGCTGAGCAAACAATATGGGCTGTTTTAGGGGTAATGCTGTCTATGAATACATTCACGTTGCACCTCGTTTCAAGACAAGGGTGAGATGAAGACGTTTAGCATTTATTGGGGACTTAGTCTCCCCGTGCCTGTTTCTGCCCCTTTCACAAGAAGTCCCCGCTGAGGTCCGTGGCTCTGAACAGGTTCAGGCATTTGATGAGCGTTGATGAGCGCTGCCTCTTGAGTCCCCTGTGCCCCGCTCCCCCCACAACCCAAGGATGGCGGATGGTCTGCTCTGCCCCACCTTGCTGCACTGGGCCATTCTGGACCCGTTGGGACTGTGTTCTCTGCTGTGCCCACCTACTTGTACTTCCTACCCTCTTACCCTGCACTGTGGCTTTTTACCTGTGACAGGTTTAGTCATTTCTTCACCTTTATGTAGAGAGCTTTCCTCATGCTCTGTGGCCCAGCCGGCCTCGTCCCTGGCCATCCTTACTCAGGAGACTTGGGAACACATGCCAGGCATTAAATATTTCCTCTTATTTATTGTTCTCGGCGATCATTTGAGGAATGTATTATCTCCATTTTCTAGATAAAGAAACCGAGGCTCAGAAAGATTTAAATCCCTGTCCCAAATCATGCAGGTATCAATTGTCCAATTGGCATTTGAATCCAGTTTTTCCTAAATGCGACATTATATCAATTGCTGATGCTCACCTCTTCCAGTTTTTCAGTTTGATTTTGTTTTATTAGAGAGACTGCCTTTCAAACACCAAATCTAACTTCCAAAAACTGGGCACAAGGGTACGGGGATCCGTGAGTCGGATTTAAATAAACAACATTGACAAAGCCACGTAACTCCAGGGAGACTGCATTTCTGCAACTGAGTTTTCATCTGTAAAACCCATGAAACAAATAGAAACTTCTCATGATCTTTAACAGAATCTGACATCAGGCAGGCACAGTAGCAGGTGCTCAATAAATGGTATACGATAGCAACAGAGGGTGTCATCAAAGAGTATTAAGAAGTATAAAATAAAGGACATTTAGATGCCGGACTCTCATAGTTGTGTTATAAGCCAAGGTCGCAAAGTCGACAACTGAGAACTATAGGTTTTTATTGTTAATTTTCACACAAAGAAGCAGTTGTAAAAAAGTAACCACGGTGGCATGTGTTTCTTGCAGGTCAGTGACATTTATTGCTGTTTTCATGGCATACCTCCACTGCAGGTGCCACTTGATGTTTAAAATGTAATTACTTCCTGGCCAAAGCATCAGAGCCAGGAAATGCCGGCAATCTAAACAGAAGTTTAATTGTAAGTCTCCATTTGTGAAAGAAAGTAGAAAGGACATCTTCCTAGATATGCTTTTTTCCTCCAAGCTAGGAAGCATAGTCGAATGATGCACATGTTTCTTCATCTTTATTTTAAGACTTGAATGCATTTTATACCTACCGTTGCCTTTTCCTGATCATCCTTAATGAAAACATCCCTGGCAGAAGCCACACAGTATCTTCGCAAAGATCCATTTGTCCAGATTTCGCAATATGCATTTCAATTTAGAAATGAAACACATCCAGCCATGAACAGTACAGGAAACTGAGGAGCTAAAAAGCAAACGGCAGTTATTTTTTATTATTTTTACCAAACAGCGTGGTTGTTGCCTATGCAGTTGTTAGATAAAGGGATATTTTATGGATCTCTGAGTCGACCAGGTTGGCGTGGATTTTACGGGCAAGTTTCTGTAAAGATCAGATGACTCTTTCGCTGACTTTTAAAGAATTGTCTGAGTAGAGAAGCATATGGGCTGGTGTAGGGAGACGGACGGCAGATGAGATGGTGACCTTTCTGGGTGAGCAAGAGGGGCGACCCTGAGCGTCACACAGATGACCTGCAGCACAAGGTCCCCCACAGGGGCTTTGTCCTTAGCGTCCCAGCATCTTCTCAGAGGGACCCCATGCATCCTCCTGGAACGATTCTTTTCTGTCCACTCAGCTGACCTCTGAATCTCACGAGTTTTTTTATGAATGGTTTCCACACCTTGCTGTGCTCCAGAATTACCTGGCGAGCTTCAAAAATGACAACCAACTGAAGCTGAAAAAATGACCAGTTTCCAGGCCCCACGCCCAGACACGTGGATCTGCCAGGAGTCTCTCCAGAGCAGGCTCGTCCTGCTCCCCAGCCACAGTAGACAGACACTCACCCCGGGGCTGTAGACAGACACTCACCCCGGGGTTCTGGCCTCTGCCTCACGGCCTGGACTGTGGGCTAGAGAAATGGGTCCCAGCAGCCTCCTGACTTTGTGACTCCATGTCCTGTGGCCCCTTCCAGCAGGTGGACAAGCCATACTAAGGAGCATTTAGAGAGCATCGTCCACTCCAGCCTTGGGTCCCCTGTGGCGTGGTTCCACACGCGGACCCGCCTTTGTGCCCCCAGCAAGGGACAGGCCTCCCCGCAGGTGGCCTGCTCCACGGGGTGTCTGCCGGGATGCGAGGCAGAGCTGCTCGCTGTTCTGGAAAGCACCTCCAACCGTGATCATGCCACTCTCCAGAAAGGACTTCTAGGGACTCTTGAAGTTTACGGTGGCGGTCCTTCGTCTGGGTGGCTGTGGCTTTGACACCATCTGTCAGTTCTCTAAATCACCCCAGGGTGGAACGCTGAGTTTGAGCTGCGTGGGTGCCTTTACATTCCGATGATACCGAGACTGCCTGTTTCCTTCGCCAAGGATCGTGCTGGGATTCCACCCCACATCCTCTCTGTCTCCTTCCTTGCTGGGCCTTTCCATGCCATGATAGTGTTTTTTTTGTTTTTTTTTGTTTTTTTCTTGAGCTAAAAGTAATTGTTCTTCTCCGTGGAAATTTAAATACTCCTCTAATCGATGTATTTATTAATAGTCGTTTTCGTTCAAAGTTAGGAGACCAAGCCCGAGAACTCACAGTGTGTAACTTGAGGGAAGGGAACGAGACTATGCGGATATGTTCGTGCTGGCTGTTCTGTGCCCGCCTCCCCTCCCACACAGAGGGAGATGAATCAGTGGACGCGAAAGGACGGCTGCAGGGGAATGAATGATGGCCCGGTTTATGCACCCGGTGGAGAGCAGGGCAAGAGCCAATAGCACCCCACCTCCCCCCAAAAAGAGCCAATAGCCCCATGTGTGTTACACGAGTGAGTACAGAGCATGGGGATTACATAGCCGTGTTCCGAGAGGTCACGGGGTTGGAGAATGTTATTTCATGAAGCTGCACATCTCGGGGTCCATCTTCCCCTTCCACTGTTCCCCGGCTCTTCTCTCCCAAACAGTTCTCTTCACCCCTCTTTTTCTCTGTGGCTTCCTCTCTGCTACCTTTTTTGCCTCGGTGGATCATGTGGCCTTTCGTGACATTCTCCTCCGGCCACATCCTCGCCTTCCTCCTTTTAGAGGCTACAGAGAAATCTAGCTGTCTGTCTGTCTGTCTATCATCTATCAATCATCTATCATCTATCTATTATCTATCTATATCTCTGTCCATCTACTATCTATATCTCTATCATCCGTTTATCTATCTATCCATCTATCATCTGTATTTATTTATATATGAATTGAGTCTATTGCAGGCTTCTCCTGGTATACTTCCTATGTCAAGATGATTATTGCAATTCGACTTTAACATATTAAGTTCTTTTTTTAAATTATTGAAGCATTCGTTTTTTCCAAAGCCCTTATTTTATGCTCCGAAACGGTCTTCCCAAAGTCAAGGTACATAACCAAAAGAAGAGTTTTATTTTTAAGTAAGATTTTGCTGACTCTTACAATTATCATAATGCAATATTGTAATGACTCTTACAATTATCGTAATGCAACCTGGCCTCACCGTTCAGTGACGAGTAGCTCGATGGGTGAGTGAGAGAATGTTCATCAAGCTCTCCTGGCTGCATGACAGGGTGACTTCAAAGTTAAAGGATGACAGTGGGACTTGAGAGAGACCATTTGCAAAGTTATAGCTAGATCGCATCCCAGCCGTGGGGGGGTTTGGATGGGCGATCAAAACACACACAGGTCATTGCCTGAAAAGTCAGGCAAACTGGCTTTAAAGCGGACAGTTCTGAAGTCCGAGTCTTCAATCGGTTTGGAAAATCTGGTTAGCAAAGTGGGAGTACCTGTTAGACAAGGACAGCACACCCCACAAATGGTGGCTGCAGCTCTCAGGAGGAGCCTGTTCTGTCCACTCGGAGTCCAGAAGGGCTAGTTCGCTGCCCACAGGGTCGTCCGCCTTGCTCATGTATTCAGTGATGACTGTCAATGGCGTCGTCCTCAAAACCCAAGCCTATTGCCCAGAATAAACAATAATTTCAATAGTCATAATGCTATTAAAATGAGACTGTTCATTTTCTTAATGCCAACAGAAACATGGGTGCTGTGATGTAGCTTTCCCTACATGCTGCAGTTAAATGAAGATTTATAACCAATTTATATTTAATCTTTTGACAACATTCATTTAGCATTGCCAAATAGCAGAAGCTGAGAAACATTTCGTTTTCAGAATTTTGACACTGCAAAAATAATTGTCAACCTGCATGTCATTTTAATGGGTCTGGAAGAACATTCCTCATTATATTGTCACAGAGATTAAGTTATTTGAGGGTCAGTTTATTGCGATTTTATCTTTTGCCAGCTCGAAGACTTTCTCATGCTGCGGGGTTAGTCTGGTTGGTGGACTCTGTGCACATATTTGCCATTATTTATTCACTGGCACGGGGAGACTGCCGTGAAATGTCTCCGCCCTTAAAAATATAAAGTCTAACAGGGCTGATAAATATATCTACGGGACACAGTGGGATAGAAAGTGATTTGAGTACCTGGAGAAAAACGTAAATAAAGTGTAATGGGAATTCAGGGCAGAGGATTTGCATTTAATAGATAAATCAGTTAAGACTTCCTGGAGGAGGTGGTATGTCTGAGCCGAGAAAGACTGGGGGAGAAGGGATTTAGGGCATGTAGAAACAGGTGGAAATGATGCATTTTTTGATGTTCGGAGGGGAAGGAGTAAAGGTGAATGGGTACTGCACACTTATTCAGAGACAGCCCCTGCCGGGCCTTTTACGATCTTCTCCCCCGCAAAATAAGGCGCTGAAGTCAGTTTACAGAAGGCCAAGTCATGACTCAAGCAAAGATAACGTGAGCATGTATAAAATGGTTTATTTAATCCACTGATAAGTGAGGGACATAATGAGATACTATGACCAATTGAAAGAGCACTTGATAAATTAGGTGCCCACCTCCCTCTCTCTCCCTCTCTCCCCTCCCCCATGCATATATATGTGTGTGTGTGTGTGTGTGTGTGTGTGTGTGTGTATACACACACACACACACACACACACACACACACGTCATGTGCTCAGCAGCCCGCCCACGTGGACGGCACTCCGACACCATCAATGGCTCTGCCATACAGTGAATGATATAGAAAGGACCGCCACCCACATATCTTTGCCTTATTTCCAAGTTTCAGATAATTATGCTGACAGGTAGGAAAGGGTGTGTCACGTGAGGGCTCAGGTCGGCCTGAGCACAGAGAGGAGTCGGGGCCGGTGAGGATGGAAGCGTCAGCTGCACGCAGGCAGTGGAGATGCTAAGTTTATTCAGCACGGGTGTTTGAATCTGATTCAGGTGGAGACATTGAAGGAGAACGAGAGGACCAAAGGTTTACTTTAGGGCGGTTCATCTGAAAGCAATTTGGAGAATCGATAGGTACGGGAGAGTAGAAAGGCAGGCTGATCTGTAAGGAAATTTCTGCAGTCCGGGCGAGAAGAGGAGGAGAGACGATATAGGCAGCACCTGTACAGGTAGGCGCACCTGCTGCGATGCGACCGCCTGGCCTCCACGGCGGACCACGGTGCAGCTGATGACATCGTGCATTTCAGAAGGTAGAGCAAATGAACTGTTTCTTGTAGCTGTTGTAGGAGGTGCCGGTGTCGGGACTGCACAGGAAGTCTCGAGGAGCTGGCTTAACAGTGGTGTCGGTGACGCTGCTGCTTAAAAAAGGTTTTATCTGTGTTTATGGTTCTTGGTGAAATTTCATTTATAACAGTAGAATGAAAACTCTGAAACGCTAAAGTTCTTCAGACAACTTTCTTAGGCATTTCTAGTATACACAGTTATTTAGCAAATCGAGATGTTTCTCTAGCTTGTGGCTGCGCGGATGTAATCAGGGTCGAGGGCTGTTACGCCACAGGTGATGGCTCCCAGGTGTGAAGAAGGCAGCGGGAGGGGCGCGCACTGATGGAGGCCCGATGCCCATCAGTGGCCAGGTCCGCGGGACCGACAGAGCCCTGAAGCTGAACGTTTCAAGAAAAGTGAAAGATCTCAGCGAATAATTTTTGCTCATTTAGTATCTTTTGCGTCCCTCCTGTGAGCCAGTCACTAGGATGAGTGCTGCTGATTCCCCCGAGCAGTTTGCCGAGCTCTGGGACATAAAGGGGAAATAGTCACGGGCCTTCTTAGAAAACTGTGGTCCCACGAAGAAGCAGTTACCGTAAACCTAATCACACAAACAAGCCCCGTGAACCGGGCCCCCTCGAGAACACAGGTAACGTTGGAGCCTCGGTGCAGACTGTAAAGGTGGGTGGGACCTTCTGGTGGAGGCGATGGCCCCAGGCCAGAGGCGGGTGCGGAGGCCTGAGGATGCACTGCATGGAAATTGCGAGTGTTTTGGTTTCATTACTGTTTAGGGTGGTTAAGTTTGGAAAGGTTGGCTGGGGAAAAAAACAAACAAACAAAAAAACAAAAACCATGAAGGGCGACGATAAAGAATTTGAGCTGTGAAAGGCCATTTTTGTGATTATTGTTAGCACCTGAATGAACCAGGACATATTCAGGACCATCATTATTGATGATGTAAGTAATTTAAAATATTTCTGTAAGAAAACAATATATATTTATTTGGTAGTAAAACACAACGTGTAAATGAAAAGTTTTCCAAAGATGGGACCAATACTTTAAATTTATTAACATATCTCCTGCCCAGTGCTCCTTCGGGCTCTCACCCAGGGACCCCGGATGTCATGTCGTCCCGCTTCAGTAAAAAAAGGCTGCTATAGGTGAACGAAACCTAGGACCTTTTTTTGTTTGTTTTTAAGCAGATTTTCCAGCGCGCTTTTAGAAGATGATTCTCTAAGCAATCTGGAAGTTTCTTGC
>NW_011889011.1:736889-739483 GCF_000151845.1 Pteropus vampyrus
CCTCCACGGGTCTCCCTCCCCCGCCGCCCCCGACCAAGCTGACTCTTTAGGCAGACATGATTTACAAACGTTCAGGAAGCTAGGTGTTTCCTTAAAAATTATAAATGTATTTATTTTTTTCCTATCGATTGCTAATAAGTAATTTTTTTTTTCCCCTCCTAAATTTCTCCAAGTTTAGTTTTCCTTTTTTAGAGGTGGTGAGGACTACATGCTGGCCTCTGATTCTGTAGCATTCTAAAAGCAAGAAGTTTTTCTTCTTGGGGCCACGGCAGCGTCAGGCGGTGGCGCAGACATTACTGTACCTGCGACACGGGCCTCGACTCTCCCATACTTCCAGCATCGAGTTAAAATGAGCTCGCCTATCTCCCTGGTTTCCCAGTGGGATCAGTGTCCACCACGGACACGTGGTCAGCACTCTCCTGGGTCAGAGGTGGGGGTGGGGCACAGAAGCGAAACACGTGTCACATTTCCCTGCCTTTAGGAGCTTAGACTCTGACCTAGATAGTGAAGCTACCGCAGATGAGGTGCTTCAGTGTGACAGTGACATCATGCTCGCAGGGGGAGAGGTGGCTCCCGAGCTGAGCCAGGACCTGTGACCAAGAGGCCTTTCTGCTGAGCATTCGTGGTCCTGGAACACCGGCGCAGAGCGTCTCAGCCAGAGTGATGCTCGGCCGCTTTAGGAGCATACGCGACTCAAGGTCTTACCCGCCTGGACTCAGAGCAGGCCGTGAGTCGATCCTTCCCCTTCAGCACGGTGACGTCACTGCACATTCCTAACTAATCACAGTGTCGCCGAAGAAAAAGAATTCTTCTCGTGTTTTAATGAGTAGTAGAGATTTTTATGAACCTCAATTACCACCAAGGACTTTTTGAAATCGATGCTGGAAAAGATCAGATTTATTAAGGTTGTGCGTTTTGTCTTATCTTTTGGTACAGGCAAAATAGGATACTTGACTTTGTAAGACTATTTCTTGGTAGCAGTGAAGATTGGAAATATACTTAAATCAAATATGTGTAACAAACTGATTATGTAGGCTGCTGTCAATTAAAGAAGATGAGGAATGTGGGGGTGAGGGGTACCCAGCTCGCTTGCTGTATTCTCTGATTGATGCCAACCCCCCAAGCGTTCACTTAACAGGCTCTAACACTTAGAACAGTTAAAATAAGGAGATTTTTACAATTACTTGTATAACAGCAAGCAAAGCATCACTTCCCTAAAAATAAATAAGACATCCTGTTAACCCTAAGGTCATGACCTGGACGATCATTTCTTGGCATAATGTCCCATTTTAGAATATGCGCTAACCCTTAAAAATGCGACTTATTTTTCCTAATTGATAATCGCTGCCTCTGCACGCTCTTGCTGAGTGCCAGTGCCGTGACACGGTAATGGAAATTTCCACGAAAGCTTTAGCGCTGATTGAAGGAGGCACACAGGGCGGTGAGGCTGATGCTGCCGCAGCCAGTGATTGCTGGCAGCGGTCCCTAATTGCCAACCTGTGTTCAAGTGCCACTTTCTAGCAACCGCAGAATCAGTCCCCTACGGCACCGAGTAAAGCCACCTTCCGAGTCAAGGTTATTGTCATGTGGTTGAGGGGGAAAGTACATGCTTTGTAACCAGAGAAACCGATGTTCAAACGTCTGCCTACCCTGTGGCTTCTTGGGGATGCCTCTTGGAGCGAGTGTCTTACTTGACCGTGTTTAGAATAAGGACGAATGCGAGCAAGTCTGCCACTGAAATGAGATTCTGGGATCCATTTTGAATCTCCTTCAATGCCATCTTACAAACACACAAAACCAAACTGTTTTGACTTCGGAAATACTTTCTTTTTTCATATGCGTTAGCCAGCTCGAAACTGTTATCCGCTAGACTATGTCCACGTCATAGTTTACTATTTCCATTCCTAATTTTTCCGTAATCCATCTTTCTCTCTTTCATAATAATGAAAGTCATTCGTTGAAAGAAATATGATTTTAGTAAACTTTAAGGCAACTTATAGATTTTCTTCCTCACGGTTTACATTTTATAATATTAAATATCATAAAGGATTCGGTGGAGTTTGAAGCAATTTGTAAAAGGAATTATACCTCAGCTATTTCCAAAGATGTCGTTAGGTTCACGTGGAGATAGTTCTGTAAGACGCCACATTTCCGAAAGCAGGGTGGCGGCTGCCCAAAGAAGCAGGAGCACTCAGTCCTCACAGGTGTGCGTGCTCGCGAGGAACGCGAGTTGTCAATATTTGACGGCAGCTGAGAGTAGCTGACGTGGACTGAACATCCGCTATGTGTCAGACGCTGCCACGTGGCTCGCCTACCGTGCTCTTTTTTAAATCCTCACAATGGCCTGTGAGTTAGGTACTATTATCAGCTCCATTTTGCACGGAGGGTCACATGATTTACCGAGGGCGACACGGCAAAGTCGGGGTTTGACCTGGGCGCACACACCCCGGGCTCTAAAGACTCTGCTCTGAGGACATGGCACACAGTTATCTGTCGTGTCGATAGTTCTTCACCTAATTTTGAGTCGTGGACGTTCGCTCAGCGTTTCGAAGAGCTGTGTGGGACTTTTCCGGCACCCAACTTACCCGCCCTGC
>NW_011889011.1:741068-747135 GCF_000151845.1 Pteropus vampyrus
CTGAGGTTACATTCTAAGACCACTTTCCTACTCTTAGACGTAATTATTTAGGGAGATATCTTATCCTTGTGGGGAAATCAGGGAAGAATTCTTAAAGGAAGTGCCATTCCAAGTGGACCTCGAATGTATGGGTCGATTTCAAAGATGACGATGCCAGTGGAGATGGAACAGGGAGTGAGCAGTCATTGTCTAGCCACACACCATGACTCGCTCCACTTGGTGTAGGGTACAGGGTTACGCGGAGGACGAAATAGGAGAAAAGCCCTGTTCTGCCTCTAACAGGACAAAGCACCCAAGTCCCCACCCCTCTCTGCCCCACGTCGCAGTGCCTCAGAGTCAAAGCGCCTTCGCCCTTCTCTCCATCCAAGGTCGTTTGCACGTTGGTGCGCTTAGCAGGCTGGCGTACTTCTCCGTGACAGGAGAATGTCCTCTGTTCTGACGAGAGAGGGAGGGGACCAGACACCTCAGTGTTAGTCATTCTCTCTGTCCTGTCTACTTCGGTCACTGCTACCCACATACGGCCATGGAAATGTGAATTACTTAAAATTAAAAAGAAAAAAAAAGCGATTTCTCAGTACCCATGTTTCAGATTTTCGGCAGGCGCGTGGCTGTTGTCTGGGCAACGTGCAGATGCGGGGCATCGTCATGGCCACAGATGTTCCCCGGGATGTCGTTCTACTTCGTGTACTTATGTGTGAGAAGCGTGACTTCACATCAGTTGTGTTTCTGCTGTTTTATCGTCTGCTCATAATGAACCCTCTTTTACCTACATATAAACTATGCTGAATCTTACTGTCTCCCTACCACCAGAAAATAAATTACTCAGGCAATTAAACCCTCGATTCTCTGTGACAGCCAGTGATGAAAACTTCTGAGGTCAATGAGAAGTTTTCATCAGAATCAGAACGATTTTTCTTATGTATCCATTTGTTTTATTAAAACAGGGTCTTCAGGCCTTAAACTCATTATTTAAAAAGAAAAACGGAAACTACCAAATTATGCTGGCTCTTCCAAGAATTAAAGCAAATAATATTCTTTTTCCGCAGGCGCTTTCCTCGGTATGTTGTGAATATCGTTAACGCTTTTGTCAGTTTGTGGACCAAGAAAAGCGAATTAGGGACAAGAGGTGACTTGACTAAGGACCTTGTTAACTAGACAGAGTGGGAGAGAAAAACAAAAGATAATGACAGAATTGTGATGCTGGGGAAGGGAGAGGTCTTGAGGATGCTCTGAACAAACAGTGACTCACACTTTCAAAGGTTCTGAATACTAACTGTGCTTTTAACTTCTCTCAAGAGAAAAAAAAGAACTTCGGAAGGAAACGAATATGCTTTACTTTGTGAAATCGTTACATTAGTAGACCAAGCCTCTCGGCTCAGGGTATGATAGTCATATTAGTTTGTTGATGGATAGAGATTGTCAGCAGGCTCTTCAGAGGCATTTGATACAGCTGAGTTCATAAACATTAGCAGATTGCCTTGCTGTAGATCAAGCCCCACAGTGGGTTGAATCCTTCCTCTAGATTTTTAAAAAAAAAATTTTACCATTTTTTTTTTTCCCCAGAGAGATACAGTTTCACAAAATTCTCAGTAAAAGGAAGGTTTCTGAGGTCAGATGAAGTTGGGATGTGCTGTGCTCTGTATTTGCTGTCTTAAGAGTCTGTGAAGTTCTGCAGGGAGAGGACTTGGCTTAACTTAGCATCACCTGTGACTAAAGAATCTTCCATATTTTGACTAAAAAATCCCTGACATTTTGGCTTGATTCCTTTTAACAGCTGGCAAATGACTGCACTGTCCTTAAAGAACTGATTAGTCTATGAAGAGAACTATGGAAATAATCAAATCATTCAAAAAGCTCTTTAGTTTAATTTTGGGGGAAAATGTCATTTTTTTTTTTTAGGATGTTCAAGGATTTAGAGATGAGTACTGTGATATCTACAACTTAATTACCAATGATTCAATGCAAAAATTATTTATGCGGAGTATATGTGTATATTTATTTGTATATGAGAGGGTACACTAAGTTATGCAAAATATTCCCAATTGGTGAATTATAGTGAGGAATATAATTTGAAAAAAAATTTTTTTGAAATATTTCTCTAGTTTTGAAAACTTATTGTAATAGAAAGAGGGAGCTCTATGAACACAACCACAAGTTCCCTTGACTATTTTGGGCAGAAAGGTCAGAACAGGAGAAAAAAAAGGTTTTAAGATCCAAACAGAAGTAAGAGGGTGAAGAGTCACGTTTTTGACTGGAGACAACTATACCTGGAGAAGAGTTTTCCGGTCACCCATAGACGGCCTCGCCTTCCCCCTGGTAATTATGGTCCCACATCCGAGGGTCTGTACCTCAGACCTTCAGTCAGGCCAATGGGGACACGGCCAGATTCTCAGGGTGTTGTGTGTTCTCATCCCCGCCCCGTGCACTCGGATCTCGGCGTGACACAGAAGCTGCCAACTTTCAAGGATGCTACGGAGCCAAACAGGTGGGGACGCCACCCTCGGAAGAGGATCTCAAGATGCACCGGAAGCGCCGACTGCTGGACCACGTGGAGCCAACAGCTTGAAACTTGCCGTAGCTGGGACCGGCCCGACCTTGGTCTCTCCCAGACTGGCTAGCGGCTGGCTCTGAGAAGCGCCGTGTAATAGATGGCATGCCGTCCTGTGTGCTTGCTGGGCACGGCACCGGCATGCAGCATCCTCTGACCAGCTTCTCAAGGACCTCAGTGAAGGTCGAAGCCCACAGAGGCGGAAGGGTTCCCCAGCCTCCAGAGTCTCCACGGTACATCGTTAGTTGAAACAATACTGCAGACATTGCCAGTGCCTTAAGGGAGAGAAGTCCTTTCGTTTCCTGTGGTTTCCTGAGATGCTCAGGTTACTTCTGGAAAACTGTTGCGAATACGTTCTTTCGACAGTGTTAGAGTCTTTGCAGCCTCGCTCCTCCTCGTAAGCCTTCTCCTACTCCCTTTTGTTCTTCCTGTTCTTATTGTTTAACCTTCACAGTTATAAAAATTGCGAAATCGATTTGGTTCATATTGCTGATAAAGATTTTCACAATAAAAGCTCCTGCCTCCTTCACCAAGCTCACCTCGCTGCACAGCTCATTACTATTTCTTTAACTTTAATAGACAGATGTTGTATCAGCTGCATTTATGATATACGTAAAACTTTAAGAATATATGTTGTGTAATTATTATATTGCTGATAACAATGTGACATTCGTAGCGTCAGAAAACCATAGTTTCTTATTAATACAAAGATATATCTACCTTTTCACACTGGAAACCAAATATCCATCTCTGGAGACTAATGATTATAAAATAGATCATCAGTAAATTATAAAAATATGAAACTTGACATCTTTATCATGCTTTACATTTCACTAAGTACTGTCGCCCATAATATTAGTAATGATGGCTAAACAAGCAACAATTCAATAAGTCCACAGAGGCTCTTTTTGTAAATTAGACCTGCATGAGACTTTAGGATCTCTTTGTTTTCTCATTATATTTGTACTTATTATTTTTAACGCACCATATGCATTTGGGAAGCTGAAGGTTTTCACTCATAATGATCAAAAATAGTATTATTTCTGAGTTCTCTTGATGATAATAGTAAACTTTTGAACAAAATTTTATGCCAAGACCTCATATAATTCCCACCCAGCAGGAGAAGTTAAGGATTAAAAGAAGTATTTAGCAATTTTAGAAATTTAGACATTTAGAAAGTCATTTATTTTACTGGTAAGTGCTTCTGCATAAAGTTAGTTCTCTGCAGACATGAAAGTGTGAAACCATTTAGAAAGATTCCCCTCATTTACGGAATAATACTATCCCGTTTGGTGACATTCGACAGAAATGATCAGAGATATTTAATGATAATATTTAATTGTAAATTGTTTTTTTCTTTTATTTTTACTCAGCTTTTACTTTTGAAAATGTGTCATTCGAATGGCATTTGTTTAGGCAGAGAACACAAACGAAATGCAAAGCACCATTTCTGCACACGCGTCTGTTGAGGCTCTCGTCCTCTTGTGTGTGTGACCGGGTGTTGCAAAGTCTTTGTTAGAAACCCAGAGACTGAACGATGTCATTCATGTCATTAGATGTGGGCTAGCATGTACCTGCATAAGATTTTAAGAGGAAAAATCTGGAGCCTTCAAAACTGTGTACAGAAGCATGAATTAGAATTCAGGAGCGCTGGTTTCTAAATTTCCATCCTTTTTAAAAACTTCAGCAGCAAAGGGTGCGTTTAATTTCCGAGCGTTACAAACACACTCGCGACCTTTCTTGACCACAGATTGCTTTCTTTGCTGAGTAAGTCATAGGGCTGTTGGCAAGAAGAACAAACGTTCCCTCTTTTGAGCATAAAACTACATTTTCTAAATTAAAATGTTGTATTCTCGTTGGAATCTTTATCCCATTAATGTTTCAAGCTGCTCCTGAGAAGTCAGTTCTAAAATTTGTCTCAGTTTGGATTCGGCATTGATTGGCTACTTTCTCTGCTCTTTTATTCCCAGCAGGTAGACCAACCTACAACAGCTTTTACGTCTATTGCAAAGGCCCCTGTCAAACAGTGCAGCCAGGAAAGCTCAGGGTGCGGTGCGGCACCTGCCGACAAGCAACGCTCACCTTGGCTCAGGTAAGGCCTTGCGTCGGCAGGGACGGCCCAGACAAATGCTCGTGCATATCCAGAGTGGCCTGTGGAGTTTCTAATCAGGTATCACCTGGGTTTCTCACACAGACATTCTTCTATGTGGTCGTCACGGTTAATGGTGTCTGACATTTCATTTGAAAATGTCCTACTCTGTAAAAGTTTAGGTGGCCCCGGGCCATTGCAGGCCTACTGAGAGGGGGAGAGAGCCTGCTTCTGTGACTCAAAGATTTTAGACTTCCAGAAGCAGCCACGAAGGGGCTTTCTCAGCTGTCAGAAGCGCGGCGGATCTGGATCTGCGTGGTGGTAACAAGTTTGTATCTATACGACGAACGTCCCTGGACTGTTCTCCTAAGATTGGTGCCCTTTAGGTGGCTAAATGTGTTATTCCTCAGTAAAAAGGTGGAAAGGAAGCCGTGGGTCAATGAACAGTTTGAAACGGAACAGCAAACTGCCGTCTGCTGTGGCCTCGGCTCGTTTCTGTGCAGTCCACCAGCCAAGGGTGTTTTGTAATGGTTTTTAAGTGTTTGGGAAACGTTGGAAGAATAATATTGTGTGACCCATGAACATTATATGTAAGTTTGAAATTCCAGTACCATCACCAAGTGCGACTGGAACGCGGCCCCAGCCTTCTCTGTGCCTGTCGTCTGTGCCCCAGGACGAGGCTGAGCAGTTGGGACGCAGGAGGGATGGCCTGCAGAACGTGACATATTGACTGTTTAGAGAAAAGATTTACTGATCCCGATATAAAAAATAGACTCAGCTAGTTCACAGCTGTAACGTAACGGTTGTCTAGGATGTGGCTAAGTTTGACGTGGGCGAGAACGTGCACGTAGGGACGTGGAGTTCATTCTGGTCAGCACGACCAAGGAGACACGAAAGGACAAAGAGCTTTGTAGGGGAGCGAGGCCCCAAGTGTAGGCGAGTACCCCGTTACCACATCAGGCCCCAGCGATGGCTGGAGAATTTGGATTTTGTTTTGCAGGCGATGGGGGACCAAGGCAATGTGTCAAACACAGGGGCGATGCATGAAATGATGTTTAGAACTATTTATTAGTGCTGTAAAAATGTGTCATTGGGATTGAAGTTGGTGACAGTTTGAAGGCAGAGGTTAATTAATAAACTATTTATACACATCAGAGGACCTAAATTAGGCCGGTGGTCCGTAGAATGGATATAATGGAGCACTGTGAAATATTTCACGGTGATACCACATTTCAGCTGCACAGGCAGATCCACGCGGGAAGACAGATCTGGGACTGGCGCCTATGTCCTGACCCACCAGCGTGGACCTTTTTCTGGGGATGTCACTGGACTGCTGTCCTAAAGTCCCACAGGACGTTTCCCTCCACTTGAGTCTGTCCTCTGCCACTTGCCTTTCCAGTGCAGTAAGCGGCCCCTCCCACTCTTCTGCC
>NW_011889011.1:747185-762954 GCF_000151845.1 Pteropus vampyrus
GCATGAAATGATGTTTAGAACTATTTATTAGTGCTGTAAAAATGTGTCATTGGGATTGAAGTTGGTGACAGTTTGAAGGCAGAGGTTAATTAATAAACTATTTATACACATCAGAAGACCTAAATTAGGCCGGTGGTCCGTAGAATGGATATAATGGAGCACTGTGAAATATTTCACGGTGATACCACATTTCAGCTGCACAGGCAGATCCACGCGGGAAGACAGATCTGGGACTGGCGCCTATGTCCTGACCCACCAGCGTGGACCTTTTTCTGGGGATGTCACTGGACTGCTGTCCTAAAGTCCCACAGGACGTTTCCCTCCACTTGAGTCTGTCCTCTGCCACTTGCCTTTCCAGTGCAGTAAGCGGCCCCTCCCACTCTTCTGCCCCGATTGCTTCAGAGGGCGCACGTGACCCGTTTATAGTTTTAGCCTGCAATTGTTCCTCATCGGAAGAGCAATAACCAATTCTCATGGAACTCATGGAACTCCAAGCTGAATTCTTTTCATGGATTACTGCATTTAATTATTTCATGACACTCTGAGTTAAGTACCATACTGTTAGTCACTCTATTTTAGATTGGGGAAAAAAAGAGTCTTAAAGAGATTAAGAAAATAAGAGCTCATTAAGTGGCGGACTAGGGATTCGAACGTGCTGTGCCATCTACACTTGTAAGTGCTACGGTTTCCCTCCTTTTTTTTTTTTTTTTTTTACCACACAGATGTGTTTACAGTGAAGGTCACTTGCTCCCCAGGGACCAGACAGGTGATTGAAAAGTTAAATGAGGTGTAGGCAGTGGCGGGGAGGGGCCTACGGGTGGGGGAGAGGCCAAGCCACAGACCGGAGGCCGCTCCTGCCGGTTGTTAGTGAGTGTGTGTGTGGGTGGGGGTGGGGAGGTGGAGGGAGGGCTCGATGCGGCCAATCTTTTATCTAATAAAGAGAAACCGTAAATGTGGAACGTTACGTGAAATTTCTCATTGAAGAATATGTTCTGTGGAGGGAACATAGAAAACAAACAACAAAGACAAACAGCCTGCAGCATCCGTCTAGAGGTACCGAACCGGAGAGCTCTAGGTGTTGTGTGAGGCGTATTAAGTGCTTGGCAGAGCCCGGCATGGAGCAAGCACCCAGAGTAAGGTATCGGTGCGAAGCTGCACGGTGTGAGCTAAAAAGATGACTCTGGGGCCAGACTGCCTGGCTTAGAGTCCCCATTCATTGCCTCCAAGCTATGTCGCCTTGGGGCCATCCGTTACGTGGCATACGGTATCTATTTCTTATTTGTTGTTAGGTTTAGTTAATGTATGAAGAGTACTTAGTAATGGCAGCTGGAACATAAATACTTAGAACTCTTAAATGCTGTATTATTATTGTTATGGTGTTATTATTTGTCACATGCACAGAAGCACCCCCACCCCCAGACTGTCGATGGGGAGCTCTGTGAGGCAGCCCCCGCGCGCTCTCACCTGGACCCGCCTTCCCTCCGAGGGGCGACCTCTGCCACCCAGCGGTCCCCCTCCTCCCTGTGTCGGAGGCATATCGCATGGCCACCCCAGACTTTGCCAGGTCTCAGGGCTGCTCCACATTAGATTATTAACTTCGGACTTTTATTCCCCCGACATTATTTTTCGGTCTGTACATAGTTGAACCCTCTCTTTCTTTCTAGAGCTATCTGTCCTTTCCCCTCATTATTTCCTCCCCTGACAGGACAAAACTTCATGTACTTTATCACAGATATCATTAAATCTCTGCAATTGTTCATTTATCCATATTTCGAGAGTCCGTAAGCTTCCTAAGATCAGGTAACTTGTCAGTTACCTGGTTTACTCTCAACTCTGCGCACAGTGGGGCACAGAGCTCGTGGTGTTGAATGAATGGCTTCTGTACTTGAACTTGCACACATCGATTCAGCAGATCCGCATGCGTTAGGAGTTCTAGCCGGCATCTTATAATCATACTCATTGTAGCACTTACGTTTTGAAACAATTTATTGATGTTCTTCCTTATATGCTGGTACTTATATTTTTCTCTAATTCTCATGACAGACCTGCAAAGTAGACACTATCATCCAATGTGTTTTTTTGTTGTTAGTACGTTTATTGAGGTGACTTCATGAGGTTAAACGATGAGCCCAAGATACACGGTTAACAAATGTTGGTACCAGGAGTGAAAAGTCCTGTTTCTCCAAAGCCCTGGCTTTTTCTAGGACTGATTGCCTGCTGAACAAAACTGGCGATCAATGTCCTGTTATCCAACTAAAACCCTTATACTTAACACATATTTCAAAAACTACTCTTACAAATAGGCATAAAATTTAAGGAAAATGTCAGTCTTCAAAGATGATTTAAAGATTATTTAATCCAGATTTTTAGTACATTTACTAGATGCAGCATAACCGGCACCCAGTAAATGAGTAGACAGGCATTTCAATATTTTATTAATAACAACGAATACACACTCGGTATCACCTTTAAATTCTGTCACTGCAGAGCAGGTGACCAGTCACACTTCTTATTAGTCTGCAAATTACAGCTTGGCAATGATGGAGCCAGTGCTGAGCTTGGCCAACAGGATGGGTTTCTCGGTAGAGAATAGACAAGTATTTGGTTTCATTTTCCTGACATTTATAAGGATCTGCAACTTACAGTTTTCTCTGGTTAGGAGAAAATTTTTTTTAAAGGAAGAAATGGGATCTTTGATGGCTGACTAGTTATGGTGGACTAGTTACGTGTGGTTTATCTGAACTGCAGGGAGCTTTGTATACACAAGCAGAAAAATTGGAATCAGCCACGTGGGTGATTTTTTTAAAACGTAATCTTATTTTTTTTCTGCACCAAGCCCCATGCCTTTCATGAGTCTTAACGGTAACCTTCTAGTTTTTTGTTGTTGTCTTGGGGATTTATTCATAATTCCAACATTTCATCAACACTATTTAAGATTTTCATGCAGCAATAATGAGCCGCCTCTCATACATAATGCACTAAGGTTTAATTGTTTAAATGTTTCATATTTAATATGATATGAGAAATTGTCAGGGAAGATGAATAGCCATATCTGTCATGGTGGTAAGGACGGGGAAACTGATGTCTGAAGTTTTGGCCTGCCCGGAGGACAAATTGAGAATCAGCTTGTGCTCCAGGTTTTTTTTCTGTCTCCAAAGCAAATTATCTTCTTTACTGCATATGGCCCTTGATCAGGATTTCCACCAACCACACTAGCCGTTAGAAAAATGAAAGCTCACTGGAAAATAGTGAACAATGGCTGAATGGAAAAAAACATGGCAAAAATCTAATTTTCAGTTGCCAGAGCAAAGATTATCCACTTAGGTCCACACGGAAATGACACGGGGTTGAACACAGAAGAGGCGTCGCTTTTGCCCAGGCATATATGTATCCGACTGTGTTCTTGTACAATAAAACGGATAATTTAAAATAACTAATGTTGTCACTTTTTCCCTCATTCGTGTGGAATGTCAAATGGTGACTAAGTCATATCCCCAGCTTTTTTTCTCTTTTTCTGAAAAGTTGGCAGAAAAGTAAGGTTGTCCAAGATATGTAGACCATACATTGCTTTTAGAGTAACTGGAAATTAGATACGGAATTCATATTTGAAAAAGAAATAGCAGCAAGAGGCTGAAAGAAGCTCGTCCCTCTCCCTCCCCCTTGGGTCCTGTTAAAGTCAAGGTTAGAACGCCAGGAGGTGCGTTTCCTTCTGCGGTGTGTTCTGTGGTTTAATCATAGTGCGGAGGGGTGAAGAGTCAGCCTTCCACTGGGGAAGCAAGATGTGTAGTCAGGTGTGGCGCTGAGCTCCAGCTCTCAGAGGTTTCCCAGCACCCATTTATACAAACACAAGACTCACAGAGCTGGCATGACTGTTAAAAATCATTCCCGGGATGAAGAGTTTTCATTAAAATATGATACTGATGAAGAGGGGTCCATCCCTGGGCACCATTCTAAGTGGGCTCTTCCTCCCCCCTCCAGGTGTCCACCCACTAAGTCTAAGGGTGCCCCGCTGCATCACGGATGGGCCCCCGTCCCGTCTGACCACCATGCCCGGCGCTGCCCACGTTCTATTCTAGGTGGATGGTGCCTCCTGCAGAAAATAGAGCTTCCGTGACAGGAAGAAACGGACGAGTTTTTCTAACAGGACATAGGCTTAAAACCCATTAAGGATGTTGACGAGTGAAATATTTATGGATTCTGATAAGAATAGAACGTAGAATGGGTGTGGCAGTGAGGTGAGAGATCACAAAGCACATGGCATCCTGTCTTGGAATACTGGCCTGGGAACAGAGCCGGAGACAGCGGCCGCCATGGTCCTGTTACCTGTAGATGTTTAAATTCCCATTCTAGTGTTTATTAGCTGTGTGACTTTGCGACTTTCATTTTATGACAAGGAAATTGAGACCTTCTTTGTCTCAATTTCCTTGTCATAAAATGAAAGTAAAACTTTCACTCAAGTTATAGCAGAGATTAAATGACGTAACTCATTAGAGTACTTAGTAGAGCATCTGCAACGTAGCAAACCTTCAGAAACGTTAAGTCTTAATGGTATTTGTTCAGGTGAAGAGTTTTCTACCAAAAATGCATTGAAGCACGCGCCGAACTCACATTGTAAGCTCACACCTCCAGACTGCTTTCGTGCTGATTAAGTTACAAATCATTAATTCCTGCAGCACAAACTCGAGGTAACCTGAGTTATCCACCGTTAACATCTCTTTGTTTGCACTCAGTTTATTAGACTTAAAATGAGTTGGAAGCCAGGAGATTGCTGCAGCCAAGAACTCTGGATGATTCCCCCCTACCTTACAATCACTATAATTACTTTATCTCAAAAGGAACTTTATCTTTGCCACTCTAATGAGATACTCTGCCATGGAATAGCATTAAAGCTAAAAGGTTTCTGATGAGAAATGGTGCAATAAATAGAGTAAGATGGTAAAATGTCTGGCATGATGGATTTTATTTGAAATTGGTTTATAGATTAGAGACAATTTATATGAGGGAATTTATTAAGAAATATAGTCTAAATGTACGATCAGTTCTAAACTTAATATTTGTTAGAGATTAATTGTTGGTCAAGAGTCTACTTACTTCTCTTAATAGCAAAGCCTACTGTGTCGTAGCCTAGACATGCATCTAAGTTTACTGAGAAAAGTATGTGTCATCCCCCTTTTTACGTATTGATTCAATCGTAAGGCGTTTCTGAGCGTGTGAAGTTTAATGGAAGAGTCATTGTGAGTTATTTTATATTATTAAGTATTTTTCTTTATTAAGGCCCATTTTGGATGCCCCAAGGAGGAGGACATAATAGAACCTGCAGTCTGTTTTGATTCTTTTTTTTTTTTTTTTGATGTTAGGCCTACAAAGAAGCCATTTTACGTGTGGCTTTATCCCACTGCAAGGCTTTAGGGGTGAGAGTGAGCGGAACAGAACGCAGGTCTGGCCTCCGCGGATACTGGGGCACCTGCACGTTCAGTTCCTGGGTCCACATCTGCATCCTGCCCTAGTTCTGCCTCGGGATTTCTCTTGGCCTCGTGGATCCTCCACCCCTCCAGCTTCCCAAAGCTCATCCCTTTGTGCCGGGCGCCCTCTGGTCCTCACAGCAAGCTCCGTCCCTCTTGGTCACGCACTGTGACGCCACGTACTGCTCCATTAATTACTCATCAGTAGCAAACTGACACGAAGGTTAAAATAGTTTCTTCTTGTTCCCCTTCACCCAAATCAATACCTGGAAAAGAGCCACTCTAAGATAACAAACAAATGACTAATAATTTAAAAAACCTCGAAGTATTATTGTAAAGAATTTTATGCTTGAATGATTTATTTTATATCAAAGTATTATTTTGACAGTTTATATACATGTCGTACACTGTATGTAAATTCCAAATGTGAAGTGGTCTTCTTAAGTCGACTTGATTTGAACCACTTCCGACTGTCAATGTCAGCCAGTGTAAGTGAAGTAAAATTTTAAGAATTGAAGTAAGTGCTACAATATGGAAGTGTCGTTTTCTTAAAACTCATGGTAGCGTCAGGTAATCCATACCTATGGTTCAAACGTGTAAATATTCTTCACCTTCAACATCTATCTCCAGTGGCTACAGAATAATTTGCTAATTTATCATTTTCCTGATTTTACGAAGTTTACTAATTTACCAGAAAAAAAATCGTAAAGCATAATATCATCTTGGAACGTTTTTTTGCAATTTATATTTACATTTTGATTGCAATATCCATTTGATTTTCTTCAAACTATTCACTGACATTTTCTTAGCAGCTTTTAAGAAATGTTCAGTTTGTTGAAAGCTAAGGACTACAGGTGAATTCATCTTATGACAGTTTTCTCCTTGAATATGTTTGTGCACATATTTTTATGAAGGTAATCAAAACATTAGCATTTCATGTGGAAACTTTTGGGTTATATAGATTTCTTTCTAAACTTTAATTATTTTATTTCTCTAGGATTTTTTTCCCAACCATTTTCTCTATGAAAGATTTACTAATCTACCAAAAATATATTTCTTTTAACCAGTTACAAAGTGTGCAGCATCTTATATTGAATTGGATTATTGCAATGGCTTTCAAAGACGTCTCAGGTTTGAATCGAACACCTTCGTCTTCCTCAGAGTATCTGAGATGTTGCATTTGTTTATGCCCCTGCTCTTCTATGCTACAGCTAGAGAGATTTGGAGCAAACAGATGAAAAGACAGGAAACTCAGCACAGGGCATACGGAGGGCAGGGGAGTGCTTCAGAGAGCTCAGAACACGAAAGGCCAGCGTATACATTTAATAAATAATCAAGTAAATTTTGAATAAATTAGGATATCAGGTAAATTAGCTTTTTACTTACTTGGTGAATCAGTTTTTGGTGAGTTGATTTTCAGCCGACTTTTCTAGAACCAGCATCTACAACACATGTGTAGAACACAGAGCCGTTTTATTTGCTAGTGTTTGAAGACATTAATGTTCAGAATAGCTCAGGGTCATTTAATGGATCTTGAAGATTCCTCCAGTGTTTCAGCCGAGGTCCTGGGCAGGGAAGAGCTGTAGAAGAGAGAAGAGGGGCGTGGAGGGCAAAGAATGGCCTCTTGGAGTTGGCTTGAGCCCCCTGATTCGGGAGAAAGTGAGAGCAAAGAGTGGACAAAAGAGGCTTTTCACTGGAGCCCGCGTGAGAATCTGGACCAGGGCCAGAGCGAGGCAGGTCACAGTGGGGTACGGGCATGGAGCCCAGCATCGCTCTGGCACCAGGAGAATGCTGGGCAGGGTTGCCACATTATTTATGGGAAAGTGTTTTAACTACCTAGAATTTTTTCATTGTGTGGGATGATACTTTTTAAAACATTTATAAGAGAAACATTCACTGGGACTATATAGGATATTTTGGACAAAATCACAACCTAAATATATTTATAAAACATAAAAGAAAAGATACAGTGTTTGTAAAGAGAGTTTCATATATTTTTTTATTTCACCGCAAGTTTCAGTTAAATGTATCATGTTTTAAAACTGTGTCGCTTCGTTTATCGGTTAACACTGCGGTCCGCCAGCAGTGATAGAACACGCAGTAAACAGAGGCTTAACACGCAAGGACTTATGTGTGTTCTCTAAGCACTGATGGGGATGCTCGTAGCTGTCCTCTCCGCCGTCCTTCATGGCACAGCACCGGCATCACGGCGTCAGGTCTGCAGGTGGGGCGGGATGATGTGGCCACGGTCATCTTGTTTATTTAGAAAAAGAGACAATAGCATTAATGATTTTTAGAAACTTCTTTGCAGGCTTCTTCTTACATCTCACTGTTCATAACGTGGTCATGTGGCCACTGGAAATTACAAAGAAAGCTTGGACAGGAAGTGTTTTCCAAAGGCAAACAGGGTAGCCATGATTGGCTTAGACCCATATCATCATCATCATCATCATCATCATCATCATCATCATCATCATCATTATTATTTTGTTGTTGTTGTTGCTGCTGGTTTGGGTCCATTGCTTTTTCAGTCACAGAGTTCTGTTAATAAGGAGAGAGGGTGAGATGGATATTGGGTGGGCATGACTAATGGCTGCCGTATTTGTAAATGCATGCTTATTTTTGATCACTTTCACGAACTCATCGATTTCATTTCTGAGTCTAACTTATGCTGTTATATACTCTGCTTGTATCACTATGGCTATGTGAGGTACCTGGCCAGCCTTGAACTTGTTTTGAGTGTGAAATGCCACTCTCGTTTCAATGTTTGTTTCTACACATAAACATAGCTCCCTGGTTTTCTACAAAATGAAATTGATAAATTATCCATTTGACCACTTAGAAACTTTATCAAGAATTGTGGAAAGAAAAATAGATCTTTAGGGCACTGGGTTAATTTATTTGTTCTTTGCTTAAGGAGTAAATGGCCAAAGACCTCATTGGGGAAAGATAAATATAATTTAGTAGCCCTATCTTATACTGTAATAGGTCTTTGTCGATACTCTATAAAGAACAAGTATGATACCTAGTTCTAATAAAGCGTGTGTGTGTGTGTGTGTGTGTGTGTGCGTGTGTGCGTGCGTGCGTGTGTGTGTGTGTGTGTGTGTGTGTATGGTAGGGAGAGTCGCACTGAAAAACCCTACTGCAGAATTAGGCGAGACAGTACAGGGAGGACTGGGTACGGTTTTGCACGTTTTTTAACAGAAGCATTGGGACTCATGCACGCACGTGTCTGCCATTTGGGACTATCAAGCTCCCTGCATAAATATGTCACTGAAGCCAGATGAGAAATGGAGGGGTGGGTCCACAGGGAGGAAGGAGCCAAACTTAGAATTAAATATGGGGAGCCCAAGCTCATATTCCTGTTGGAAGCATCCACACTGAGTGACTATTGTGCTAGAATCGAGGGGCGGGGCTTGAGGAAGTGAGGGCGGGGTAGAGCCCTGCTCTGCAGACTTTTCCTAGAAAGAGTCAGATTTCCCAGACCCCAGAACTGAATAAGAAGGGAAACGTGGATGTTTTCCCTTAGGGAAGGGAATAGAGGAGTACGCGTGTTCTTAGGAAATGAGAAGTCGTGGAAGCCACAGGGGAGGCTTTCCTGGACCAGGACTGCTTTCTGAGTGACTAGTTGGTGCCACAGGTTTGTTGGTGGGAGCGAATCTCATGAAGTCAGAGTCCACGGCACGTGCCCTGCAAAGGCCACCTGCATCTCTGAACACAGATGTAACCTAGTCACTTGCTACTGCGGTTAAACAAAAGGTTCTCCCAGCCAGTTTCCAACAACTCTATTTCTGTGTAGTGTCAGAACGACCTCGAGTTTTCCTTATGTCTTTTAAACCGTCAGTCATACATTAAGAATTTCACATTAATTTAGAAAGCCATCTAAATAAGCATATGCTGACCTACTGCCTGGAAAATGACTTACAGTTGAAATGATCAGATACGGCCATCAGTTAAAGCCGTCAGCATCATCTCATAGACAAATGAGTGAGCTTTTTCCTCCATAATCTGCCAAAAACATATGAAAAACCATGTTATTTCTCTTTCTTACCGAATAGGATATTCTATTTAAAGTAGTTTATATGGAAGGTCAGTGTAAACAAATGTGATATAACCTGGAAGTTGTGTAATGTTTCTGTAAAACTAAGACTTTAAGCTTCACATAAAGAGATATAGGAAAGATGATATGTGTATATATATCATCTACAGAATAAAAAGATTGTGACCAAAAATCGAAAGGACTCTTGCTCGAGTTCCCCTCTGCTCCATTCCATTACTGGACCCGGGTCCCCAGTGCAGGCAGGAGACCTTCTCCACTTCTGTGCTTGCCATAGCACCCGAGGCACAGGAGATGTTCAGACGTGTTTCATGGAGCGAATGAATAACTGAACGAATGGCATCACAGTCACCGCATGCCTTGGCCTTCCTGTAATCTTAGACTAAGAATGGACCTTGTAGTCATCTGATCTGAATTTCCACCTGATACAACAATGGCTGCTGGAACATACACTCGACGTTTGGCCATCTGTCTTCTGCTAGAGCGCCTGTGGGAACGGAGGAATCATTGCTTTTCAAGCTAGCTGTTTTCATTTACAGAACTCTTTTTGATTGAGAGTTATTGGGCCTGAAATCTATCTTCACCCGTAGCTTCTAGCTCTGTTTTTTTTGATAAAACGAACAAAATCTGAGAAATCTTCCACCTGACAGCTCTTCGTAGGTTTTAAAGAAGCTAAAATGATTCACTCTCTAGGTCTTCCTTTCTCCACTAAATGTGAGAAAGGCCAAAGCATTGTCTTGCCACATCGAAAGTCACTTTTCTTTGAACAGCTTCAGAGCTATGAAAGCTATGGCGGGAGTGTGGAAGAGAAATCTTTAGAACATGGACGTATCGGAAGCGGGGCCAGCAGACTGCTGCTTGAACTCAGGCAGGGCTCATGTAGACAGGCTAGGGCTGATCCAGAATATTCTTGCGAAGGAGCCTGAATTGTAGAAAGGTAAAACGGGGTCATATACGTGGGTACTTCTTCATGGAATAGTGATGGTATTAAGGTTGGAGAATCAAGAGGTGTGGTTAGAAGCGGCACTTGAGAGAAAGTGGCTGCAGTGGCCTCCAGTTGGGAGCTGAAAATCCTGGACTGTTCACGTGGGCCTTGCCGAGTCACGTGAACCTTGATGCCTAGTGGTGATCTCTGCAAGGCAGCTCCAGGCAGATCCCGTACAAGCCTCTAGCAACTTATACTGCACGATCCATCCAGCCGTACCTGTGCTGTGTTCCCGTTGCTAATGGTGTTTTCGTGTTTGTTGCTAAAGGCATTGCCACGGCCTCCTCTTAGATGGCAGGTTTTACCAGGCCAAATGGACAGATACAGTTTCAGTTCAGTAAATAAAAGGGTTCAGTCTCATGAAAAACAGTCAACCACCCAAATAAAAGCTTTCCCTGTTGTACTCCTGTTAGGGCCTGTGTTGGGCTGGGCGCGTGCCGAAGGAGCGGGGGAGGGGGTGTCCTTCTCTCCTCCCCTTCTGGAGCTTCGGCCTATTGTGTATTTTTTATTCTCTTCAGTTTCCGATGTGTGAGTGTTGAAGCAAGATGAGAGAGCGAGGAAAAAGGGATAGGGAGAGTTTCGACTTGACCGATTAACTGCCATGGGCTGTATTTGAGTTATCAGGAGCTGCCAGTGTGAAAAGCACTCTATCTCATTGGCTCCTGTCCAGACTGGTTAGAGGCCACCATGGGAAATTTCCAGCGACCCACACATGCATCTCTTCCGATTATGATTCCTCCCTCAGCTCCTGGTTTCTCACTCTTTCTCCACTCATATTTTCTCTGTTTGAATCTTCTTAGCCTTCCAGGAGGTCATCTTGGGTAGAATGTTAAAATAGCATTAGTGATGCTCTTTCTCATTTTCCAAGGAGGAAACATCACTTGTTTTTCCCAAACTCTGGACTCACGGGTGGAGTTCAACATAACTATATCAACAGGCAATTAGTATTCTAGATTTACCAAGTGGGACCCAGATCCCAACTCACCATTTCCCCCTAACTCTAGAAGAACCACGTCAATCTCTCAGAATCATTCCATGGAAGCCCTTCTCTCTGGATTTAAGAAAAAGGGGTGTCTCGCTGTGTCGGAGTGATGATACAATGTAATGTTCAAGAAAGAAATCATCTTCCCAAATTGTCTTCACCCAATCTCCAAAAACCATCCTTACTACGCACAGTGTCGGTGAGGGGTTGAACAGCTGTATCATGTGTTGGACAGAGGGTATATGAAAACTGATTTCCGCTCACTTTTGCTATGAACCTAAAACCGCTCTAAAATGATAAAGTCTGTTTTGAAAATCCTATCACTGGAGTTTAGATGTGTCAATCTGCAAATGGAACCAGCACTTCTCATGCCTGATAATATCTATTACATCCGGTGCTCCAGCCGAAACCACTAATATAATGTATTACAGAAACCAATCTGGAGCATATTTAGCAGTTTAAAAACGTATTTTCTAGCACGTTGTTTTGATTCGTATGACAACCATGCGAATTGGGAAAGGCAGACACGTTCTATCACTGTTTGCACCCCAGAAAACTCTGCGAGATTCATAGAGAAGATAAGAAATTCTAAGGAAACAGTAAGAGGTAGAGCTCCAACTTGAACCCACATAGTTTGAAAAAAAAAAAAACTAAAAAACTAAAGATTTTCTCAGCCTGCTGCCTTGCTCTTAGCCGGCAGCTCCGTGTCTTTAGTGCACACATCATTATTTTTAATACTACTTGCTCCATAGATCCCCTAAGGCATTTCAAATATTTTAAGTGTACAAGATCCCTGCCATTCTTTTTTTCTGAGATGTTCTTGTATTTTCTTTGATTTATATTTTGGAGGCTCCCTCTTTGTTGAGGTCACGGGTACCGCTGACATGTTCTTTGCTAAGTGTCGTGTTATAGGTGTTCCAGCCATCTATTAAATTGCAGCTCATGGTATCGAGATAATAAGAGCTGAAAATTAGCTGAAATGTGGGTCCTTGATACCACAGAGATGCTGTCATTTAGACTGAGCTATTACTCACTTGTCTTCCCTGGTGAGAATAAGATTTTTAAATCACTTATAATGAAGGACACGAAGAACACTGGAATCTGATACTCTTAACCTGAAATTTTGTCCTTCCTAGTATTTTCTTAGTCAACCTGAGTGACTTTTAATAAAGCCTTATATTACTTTAGTTTTAATTTAGAGCTGTATGTTCAGCCGTGACTGTTCTTTCTTCTATTTAGAAAACTATATCATGAAGGAGAATGGGCAGGAGAATAAGTTTGTACAAATATTAGTTTGTACATTTGATTCTGGTCTGTCATTTATTGGGAAAAAAAAAAACATTGCAAATTTATCCGTCGCAACTCGAAATTTAGTGAACATTTGCTTTCAAATGGCTGTGTATTGTATTGAACTTTGGAAATTCCAATGAGTTTAGAAAAAAAAAATCTATCAGATTGGAAAATGTGCTGTGGTGTATCGTTTAGGTGAAATATATGCTAACTAATATCACAAATCTAGGAAAATGTCAATTTATATGTTCAGAAAAGCGGAGTCCAATACAAGTTTCATAGCCGCGTCAATCTTGCCATATGAGATGAGGCTTCATTAAAGTTTGTCAGGACAGAAGACCGAAGTGGACACTTGCATTCTTTTGTTTTATTACAGTGTGGAAATAAATGCCTCATCTAGGAGACTGAAATTGATACTGCTATAAAGTGGAGAAAACTGGTTTGTATTACATTTCTCAAAGATCTATAGACAACTACTTCTCAGTATTGCTCGTTCTACTTGAAACATGCAGGCTGTGAAACGTGCATCTTTAGTGGGAGATCAGGATGGGAGGAAAGTCAGGAGAGGGAGGAGCAAGCACATAGAAGGCAATTTTGGAGGAGTGTTGAGTAAAAGAAAGGACGGTGTATGAATTTACTAACTCGCTTGGTTGTAAGTTCTTGAGAACTTTTGTATCGTGCAGTCCATATGCTCTTGTCTGTTCAATGTCTGATCGAAAGGACAGCTACACTATCTGGGATGTCTACTTTAATTAGCAAAGTGTGTATACAGCTGTGCCGTCCAACGTGGCAGCCACTAGCCACATGTGGCTCTTGAAATTTTAATGAATTAAAATTAAATAAACTTAAATAGCTCTTCAGTCACAGTGGCCATGCACTTCGAGGGCTGAATAGGCTCTTGTGTCCAGTGGCTACTATGTTGTACCTCATAAATACAGAACATTCCTGTTGTCACAGAGTTCTATTGGGCAGCGCCAGCTTAGGGAATTCTGGCTGGGTGGGTGACATGCTTGTTTGGATTCTTAAGTTTTTAAGTGACCCCCACATTTAAAAGCCAAATGCAGCACAGCATTTGCTGGGTGAGAAATCTGATCTGCTTGAGGCCACATGGTCGTGGAAAATACAGTTTTGTCAATGAAATGCAAATACATACTCTCACAGTACTTATGCATTTATAGAAATGTTTTTATAATCATTTCTTCAAATCGGCAGAAAAGTGCCAATATTAATTTATCAGATATGTTACAGAAGTTGGCAGAAATGACCCATTAATGATAGTCTTTAGAAGCAGGTGAAAAGTAGTTTTCACAGGACCTTACCTTGTTACAAATAATAGAATATTCCATTGTGAAATAAATTCAAGCCACAAACTGTGAATTACAATTATGAAAGCTTTCATTGAGGTTCTGTTGTTGAGATTCACCATGATCCAAGCACTGCCTTTGGATGGGATCCCGTAAGAGAGATCCAGAGCACTTCTGCTCTTAAAGGCTCCCCATAGATTTGGGAGACTGATCACATCTGGGAAGCTTCAGGAGCCAAGCAGTAGAGATTTCCCATAGGCAGGTTTTTCCACAGCTGCCTTGGGAGGAGGATGCTGGAGCTTTTGCATCCTTCTCACATCAAGAGGCCGATGGGCAACATCCAAAACCTCACAAAGCTCTGACCTCTCACCACCTCCTGCGTGTGGGGAGTTCTCTAGGCAGACAGCGACACAGAATTTTAGTGAGTAGATTTAGAGGAGGAAAGAGAAGGTACCCGGCGGACGGTTGCGCTACAAACCACTGATTTAATCAGCAAGCAATTCGGAACTGTAACGGACATAAAGTGGCTTCGTAGGGCCGTAGTTTAGACCCTGCTACGGCCCGTCAGTTCCCTAAGGGCATATACAGCTGTGGGCGATACTTGCCACTCCAGCAGAACTGCCAGATAGATCTGAGAAAATGGCCAGGGTCTTGCTGGCTGATGGAGGTGTTGGTGGAACTTTCTGGACCGAAGAAGCATCACGAGCAGTGGCCCTGAATAGAAAGGCGTGGTGTACTCAAGACACTAGGAAAGACAAGGGCTTCAGAGAATGGGAGGAGGAAAGAAAGGAATGGAATATTGGTAGAAATGTAGCTTTGTAATAGAAACTACAAAGATGGCAAAGGTGGTTTGAGAACTCAGATTGATGTTGATGTCACTCATGAAGACAGAACACTGAGAAATCAATAGGTTTGGGGAAAATGATCACTGAGCATGTTTTCAGACATTTTAAGTTTCGGCAGCCTTTCATACACACACACCTACTATGTGTGAAAACTTAGAATCTGTGGTAGAGTGTGGTTCAGAGATGATGTGGCTGCTGTGTTTATCCAGCTCCCCTGGGCATTTGCTTCAAAATGTGTTTTCGTGAGAGAAGAGACCCCCATCGGCGCTCCTGGCGACACCTTGGGAAGCGTCTGCTTGTTAGGACTTATGGGAATTATTCTTTAGTTTCGGTATCAGAAATAGTGAAAAAATAAACAAGCAATATGCATGTTTTATACCGTTAACCCCAGCTCCCCTTTGCTATGCTTGCTTGGAAGCTCAAAAACATGCACCTGCCTCTAGCAAGCACATAAACCTTGGCCACGTGACCTGGGATAGTGACGTCACCACCGCCCCTATCCAAGACGTCCGCTCTTCTTTCCCTTCGTCAGCTCCCCACAGGTATCTTCACTTAGGTGTACCGTTATAGGCTATTTTATATTCCTTCTGGAATCAAACAGGGTAAACAAATAAACAAACAGGCTTCGAGATGGTTGGAGGGATTCGTTTATTCAGACAAATTCGTTTATTCAATACATTCGTCTATTCAATACTTTCAACTGAGAATGAGGCTTATCCAATCTAAACTAGAATTAATTTATTTTAATTTTCCTGTTCTCCCATGTCCTCTTTGGTCCCTGTCTTCTCTGCTTTTGTTAAGGTCATTATATGCTTCTTATGGACTAAATTTTTGTGTGTGGACT
>NW_011889011.1:764229-768066 GCF_000151845.1 Pteropus vampyrus
GCCGAAGGTGCGAAGTGTGGTGGCTTCTCATTGGCTGGTCCTGGCGGGCTCCCATTGGCTGAGCCGGTTACCAGCCTGGAGAAGCTTTTCCCGCCTCTGGCTGAGGTCGTCGGGTGGCACCACTGCCAGTCAGGGATGCTGTGTATTGCCTGCCGTGGGGTCAGAGGTCTGCGCTGAGTGACAAGTGCGTGCGAGTTCTCTCTTCCCGCCTCCCGGCTCCACTGTAACCAGGGTTTCCGTGTATTAGACCCCAGATGCGCAGAAACTCCGAGTGGCCGCTCCCCGCCTGTGACGCGACACGACTGTCGGAGGGCGTGCGCACGCGGCCGGATCCGCGCCTTTGGCGGAGCAGGCGATACTCTGATGATAAATGGTCAACCGGTCGGTGAACGGGTAGGTGGTTGGCAGGGCCTGGAGGGCTGCGAAGTCCCCGAGCCAGATTGGCCGTGGGGTCGTGCGGACGGGGCCGGCGCCGGGAGGGGGGCGGGGAGGAGCCGCCGGCGCTCGGCCTGTCACATTGGGGCTCCCTGGGGCCGAGGTGGAGATGGCCCACGCCCTGGACGTGAGCAGGGCTACAGCATTCGGGGTCGGGGTGTGTAGCCCCCGGGCCCACCCTTCCCGCCGGCGTGGTCTGAGGAGAGCGCCTAGTAGCGGGGTCCTCTCTGCGCGGGCCTCGAGTCGTAATGGCATTTCTCCCTGGGGCCATTTTAATGGCGTTTCAGAGCTTGGCAGGCTTGCCACCTCGGGTTGTCGCTCAAGAGGCCCGGTCACGTTCGAACAGAAATGAAGGACAGCCGCAGCGCCGGGCCACGCTGCGGCCTGATGCACGGAACTTTATTTATTTATTTTTAATTTGGCAGCCGCCACTGAAATTCAAATGTCCCCGTGCGAAGCGGTCTCCTTTCATTTGTTTTCTTTATTAAGCGCACAGCCAAACTTCTGTCTTCTTTGTTTTATTCTTGGAGTGGTTGGAAGGCACAGAGATAATGGGCTTTGCTTTCAATTTTGCTTAATTACATCTAAGTTCTTTTAAATGACGGGTAATTGTTCTTTTTTCCTGGACTAGCAGCTGATGGAAGCAGTAGGTTATTTTGGAAGTATGTTTTTAAATGAGAAAAATAAGATGTGTTACCTACACCAGTGCCTTTTAATAATGCAAGGAGCTTATGATTTTTACTATATAAAGAATGCATTCTTATTCTATAGCACTTGGAGTATATGAATAAGTGGGGCCATAAACACTGATAAAGCCATTGCTAGCATTTTAGTGACCATTCTCGCTGGTATCTTTGGGATATAGTCACACTGTCACACACAGACACCAATTTTTTTATATTCAATTTTGTCAGTTAACAATAATTTATAGCAACTCTTTCAAAGTTAATTTTTATAATTCTATGTTTTTATAGTTGTGTAATAGTCTATGTTCTGCTATAATGGCAATGATGGTACATATTTCATTTCCAAGTTGTGTGTGTGTGTTTAGTATACATCTGTATATTTACATCCTTAAGTTCTGGCACTTATAGTGTTGATTCCAAACAATGGATTTCTGGGTCAAAGGGCATGTGTATTTTTAATTTTAATAAATGTTGCGAGATTGTGTTTCCAGAACGAGTTGTAACAATTCACATTTTTGAGAGTACTGCTGTTTTTCCCAGAAAATAAATCATTATTTATGTTCTCAGTCTGGTTAGACTAAATGAAATATTCTTATAATTTAATTTCTATTTTGTTTACTGAGTATTTAAATATGCTCTGTATTATATTAGCTTAAAAATCATATCATAGGTCATATATGTCTGTATGTTTTTTATTGTATATGGCATATATTTTATATATATGACAGTAACCTTTTATCTATTATTATTCCAATTGCATATACATTTTCTAATCTTATCAGTTTTTGTTGTCTACTTTTTTTATTTATTCCTTTGTTACACTCACTTAAACATTTTTTATGTAGTCACATGTTTCTATATTTTTTCCTATTTTGGTTATAAAACTCTCAACCTATAGATTTTACATACATCCAATTTTTTAAAAAATTATATATTTAGTTGCTCTGAAATTTCTCTTTGTATGTGGTTTGTGAAAGGGCCCAAATTTATTTCTTTTGAATGGATAACCTTATGCGATATTACCATTTATTAAATAATCATTTTCCCAGTGTATTGAAATATCACCTTGGTCACAATAAAGCCCTGCATATTATAAAATTGATTTGTAGGCTCTTTCTTATTTGGAAGTACCCATAAAAATCCATGGCTCTCCCTACTGATTTTGAACACAGTGACTTCATAGTATGTTTTAATTTATGGAAAGGCAAGCCTAGTTTCAGTCAACTCATCTTTTTCATTTTCTTGGCTCTTCACGGGCATTTATTTTTTTGACTTGAACTTTAATGTTATTTACCTGGTCAACCACCCTCCCCCCCACACCCCCCGCCCACACACACACAGAATAATAGTTGGTCTCTCTATTGAAACCTTTACAGCACTTAAAGGCTTAATCACACACCCCAGGCCTCTGCTTCATCAACTTCTCTGTTCAAAAGTGTTGAGAAGTAACAGTGGCAAAGATATGTTCTAACTGCCATGTTCCAGGAGAATTCTCCCTACCACTAATTATAAAGTAGTTTAATGCCCAGAACCTATCTCCAAAATTAAAGATTGAGCAGGTACTTGTCAGTAAGGGTGAATGGCAGAGAGCTCATGCAGCTTGGCTTCTGGGACAGCGTTTACTGGGGGAAATTCATGGAGAGAGAGCAGCATAGCTATGTAGTGAGACTGGAGGTCAGATGCCAGCGCTTTGAGAAGTCATGATTGGTGAAGCACCGGCTCCTTCCCAGTATAAACAGAGGTGGCGAGGGGCTTCAGTCACAACACAATGGCCTGGTGGACTGGTGGCCCCCACCCTGACACTCAGCCTCCACGCTCTCTCCCTACTCATGAACTTCAGCACAAGATGCGTAGTTCCCGTGGAGATCTGCAGGTCATAGGTCACCCATATGTCGAACTATACATGAAAGAAATCCACCAGTACTAATGCTGTTGAGTGCACCTTTGTGGAATTATTTTCTATAACCACAGAATGAGACGGTGGTTCTTTGTTTGATTTGTTTTGCTCGTGATTGCCAAGGCATTGTCTTACAGTAGTTACAACGGAATTGCATAACTGTATTCCATATGTACTCAGTACATGTTCACATCATGTGCCTACTATGTGCCCAGCATTTTTTCTAGTACTGGGTATATAATAGGTAACAAAAAGGACAATAAACAAAACTGCATGCTCTCGTGACTTTTAAATTATTATGCAGGGAGCATAGAAAATAACCCAAAAGATGTGTAATATATGGCAGTGATAAGTGGTTTGAGGAACCCCTGAGAAAGACAAGGGGGAGCGGGTGATGGGAGCACTGTATTAGGGTAGAAGAAGTTACGCATGGGATATGTTTTGAAGTAGAGTCATCAGAGTTTGCTGGAAGACTTTTCGTGGGCTGTGAGAGAGATCTAAGCATGGGTGCCAAGGATGCATAGTTTTATTATTTACCGAATTATTTATTTGGGTCTGTCTGGGTATATAGTTACGTCATTTACTAGGAATAGGAAGACTGGAAGATTTTTGTGTGTATGTTTTGAGAATTGAAACTTCTGTGGACATTTACGTTTCAGAAGCCTAATAGATTTTCAGTTGGCTGATAGGTATGCTATAAATTGAGATAAAATTTAATTCATCAGCATTGTGGATGGTTTTTACAGTTGTGAGATTCTATGAGATACTAAACAGGAATAATAGCTAAATGCTCTCTATTTGGGACATTTGTCATTTCCC
>NW_011889011.1:769216-771370 GCF_000151845.1 Pteropus vampyrus
TCTGATTAATACACTCTCGGGCTAAAGAATAATTGAGTTTGAAATCAACTTCCTGTGAAGTCTCTCTTGTCTCTTCAGTAGAGCTTAGAGCCTCACAGGGTGGAGAAATATGCCTCAAGAGGTCATAAAATTTCTGAGTTATCTAAAAACCCTCAGCACCTCTCCAGCCCTATCACAGCTTGGTTCTGCATGTGAGATGGTTCAAAATATTAGACAAAGGATTTAGCCTTTAATTTAGCTTCAAGTGCCTTCAGTCAGTATTTCTGAATTTAGAAGGACGGAACGACTTTCTCTTCAGAAGATTCATTTGTAAAACAGCAGATTGGATGAGGACATGTTTCCTATGAATGGGGCTAGTTGTGTGTGAAATGAACAAGAACAAAGAACAAGGAGTGAACACCTGACTAGGCACGAAAAATAAGAAACACACCTTGAACAAGGATATAGAATTGATTAGAAGTCTGATGGGAAGCCCAAACTTATAGTGATCTGGATAAATGATGAAATAAAGCCTGCTAACCTGAGAAGTCTGATACCTTTCAAATACCATGCATTTCAAATTATGGGAAGAACTGTATTTTAAGTCCAGAGTTAAGATACCTAGAAAGAGGAATATTTAGGTTAAGTGAAATAGAATGTTGAATCCATGGATTTTAAGAACAAATTCTTGTTTATGTGTGCACTCAGATGAGTTTGTGTGGATAGAAGGGAGGGCGGGGACTTGTAGTTCAGCTGGCTCTTGTTCGATGTGTGTGGGTAACTTTTATTTTCTGTGAGCTGATGGGAAGAGATCCAAGTATGAAGCAGCTCTGCAACAGTAAATACAAAGGTACAGATTTTTCTGTGTGTGAAGGTTTTCCTTAAAAGAAAGCCATTACTTTGCGCAGCCTATCACCTTTCTCAAGTGTATTTTATATCATATAGCTTTAATAGTCTACCTTTAAACCGCATGGAAAATACACTTTAAAAGTGCATAATTTATTTATCGAATGGCTGCTTTTTACATTTTATTTCTCACTATCCTCTCTCTCTAAAGTAATTACTCTATTTTTTATTCACTCTTTGTCCTGAATTGAAGTCATGTGATAAACACAAAAGTAGTGTCACTAAAATCATTTCCAGCTTTAGTCATGACCGGCATCTAGAAATTCTTCGTTGTGACCATGGAGATAGAGAACAAGCTAATTTGTCCTAAATTCCAGTTGTCTGTCCTCACAAATACCCATCATCTGTTATTTTAGGGGTGCGGAATTTGCCCTTCTTTAATGTTGTCTGAGATGGCAGCAGGTATATTGGGGGAAGATGGTGTTTTTCCAAACCGTTAGTGAATATTTTTCTCTGCTCTCCTTTGCCGTATTTGGTCTGTTTGTTTGACAAGGATAAAGTTCAAATTAGAGCGAAAAGGGGGCACGTCTTGTGTAGAGGGAAAGAAATAGAAGAAACCCACTGCTCAAGTGGACTCACACTCTTTAATTAGTGCCTATGGGAGGCAGCTTTTCTGAGCAGCACCGTTTACATGTACGATCTTAAAACACGGACGTGTGAATTGCTCTCACGTTTCCCATCGTCGTCTTTCCCGCGGCAGGTAGAAAAAAAATAACTAACGAAAGAGTTAGGAGAAGGGATCTCTCATCCCTCCTCTGCAGTCGCCTCAGAAGGACATGGACACGGAGTGAGAGAGGGCAGATGGCGACAGAACACCGCTGGGGTCGCGGGGAAGCTGGGGGCCTGCGGTGCTGTCGCAGAAGCTGAAGGCCGGTGGAGACGCGCGTGTCCAGTTCGCCCTGTGATGCGGCGGCCCCGTGTGGCCGCATCTTCTCCTTCCCACGGACCTGGATCGATGGGCTCGATCCCCGGCCCAGTGATCTGCTCTCTGGGGTCGCAGCGCCCCCGCCCCCAACCCATTTGACTGCTGTTGTCCCTGCGTCCTTCCCGATCCAAGGAAATGTACCACGGCGAAGCTGCTGGAACCTTTCACCCAGTGCAAAACGGGAGTAGTAGTAGCGATTTTACAGAACGACTTTTTGGAAGCAAATAAGGATGAAATTGGTATATGTCCTGTGGCCCGATGTCTACGAGCGATTTTTGTCTAGAGAGGAGATTTAAAATTAAAACTATTACTCCAGCCCCTCTAGTGAGGTCATCGGCTACACC
>NW_011889011.1:772354-782240 GCF_000151845.1 Pteropus vampyrus
GGTTCCTTAAACTCATAGGAGAAACATAATTATGAAAAATATATTATTTTACATAATTTGAGAGCATAGAGAGAGGAATTAGCGATCCTTCCCCTTCAGCCTCTTCCTCATCTTCCAAGTCCACAGTCATTTACCTGGGAGTCTTACTATGAGTCTCAAAGGGACGACCTTTAAAGAGGATCCGTGCACTTGAAAAGAAGGCTTGTCTTTGTACAAGGTTATAGGAGAATCCCAAACGCCTCAGAGACCCAGTCAAAAACAGTAAAAACAGATAAACAACAACTATAAGAAAATCCCACCAAAAAAGCAGCCAAACAAACAAATGAAAAATAAAACCAAAACAAGGAAATATGACTAATTTTTCTGCCTTAATCCTGTTACCGAGGAACCCCATCTTCCTAAGAGTGGGGGGTTCCGTGTCTCATGTGCCTTCTCACTGGCACAGTGAGATGCAGAGCTGAGGATGATGGGTAGCCAGGAAAGAACCTTCCAAGAAAACAGAAGTACATGTCTGAATAATGGGTATGAACGAGCTTTTCAATTTGATTTTGTTTTGGTTCCTTTTCATATAGTGTGTCTGTAGGGACACATGTGTACCTTCGCTGGCAGTTTCCAATTCTTTCTCACATGGGCTGGTACGTGTACTTCTAGTTTTCACTGCATTATCAAATCGGACCACAAACATCAGTTCCTTCTGCTACTTTTTAGTGTATAATGAATGTACGTAAGATTCATGTCATCTATAACAACATGAACAGTGATAATGTAATATCTAGAGAGACAGATGATGATGTTCATATTAGTTGCTAGTCTCCTGGATCTCTGAAATATTACTTTTATTGACAGACTTCTGCTATTTTTCTGCCATTCATTTTGTTCCCTACATGCTGCTTTAATCTCTTTTGTAAAAAAGATTAGAATGATGGATGAAATGCCTAGATTTACCTTGCAAATGTCATAATCTCTCTTGGATTTTTAACTACAGACAAATTCTGTATATGACACAGTGAAGATTACAAGTAAATTTCCATGTAGCCAATGTAACTTCAAGTTTAGTTCTTTTAGGTATTAGCGGTAGGAGGCAGAAAAAAAACTTAAAACAAACAAACAAACAAAAAGCAATACACAGTTTTGGATTTTGTCGGAATGCTCAACTTTAAGTATACGTAATTATTTTCTAAGCCTGTACCTATCATAAAGCATTATTACTTGCTACTAGAAAGACTTAATAGTTCAGAAGCCATATTTCAAGTCAGAATACATGATTTCTCAGAGATAGGGAGAGAAAAATTGTCTTCTAAGGACATGCAACTTTATTCTTTCAGTTCCATTGGAAATATTTATTTTCTGATTGATATTATAATTTTACTCTATTCTCTATAATGATTCTTGAATTCCACTTAGCAGGAGCCACTGTCCTTTGAACAAATTTGTTTTCAAAGACATTCTTTCATTTTGAACACATCTCAACAAATGTCATTTGAATTAGTGAATGAATTTTTTATTTAATGATCCTTCTATGAAATGAAAAACCGTTATTACTGCTCTCGCCTTAAATATATTCTGTATCTCATGCAAATATTCATAGCAAGATCATAAAAATTTAAATAAGGTAACGAGCAGAATTAACAAGGAGCGTCATCACGCGTCTCGGCGTCTCGGCCAACCTCAAAGCCTTGGCGATCGCATTCCTTAGTAGTATTCCATGATTTTCTTTTTCAAAATTTGCACAAACACTGGTTAAATCCCCTTCACTTCTTAAGATAAATGGATTCTGAACATTTCTTACTACTATGTGAAGTACTTCATCTTATTTGTCCTAAATTTACTTGTTTTAGGAAAGAAAACAACCTTTCTAGCTTTGTCTTTCAGAATTGGTAAATAAGCCAAAACTCATTTTATCCAAGGTGCCGATTACTTTGTGGAAATTAATTTCTTCCTCTAGTTGTATAGTCCTTACATATGAACTTGCCAGTTCTCTGATTTTCCTTCAAGTTATAATTACTAATTAGTCACTAATTCCATTAGATATTTCTTGGTGTTTTCCAAGCAATAATAAAAACAATGCAGCACTTACTACGATGAAACACTCTCGAAAGGTTCCTTATTGACAGATCAAGGCAACCCAGGCACAGAGTGATCGCCCAAGGTCAAACAGCGCATGTCGGGCTGAGTCTCAAATCCAGGCTCTGGTTCTAGCCTCGCTGTCCATTGACATAACAACTAACAGTAGTTTTGCATATGCACACGCCAAGGTGTCGTGGAAGAGTGGGTTAATTTTCTTAATCGTAAGTCCAAAACACTACCGATAGTTCCCTACAGTTTCATCGGCCGCTTTGATTGAAGTTGCTCCCTGGGACTGTCCCCTCGTGGAACGATCAGTGAGCACTTTCGCGTTCTTTCCCACCATCACCACAGATATTCCAGAGCCTCAATTTTATACACGTAGTTTGTTTAAATCCTCAAAATTCTGCACCTTGCACCTGTCGGTGCTAAAACTTAGTTATCCATTTTCTTCCATTCCCTAACACCTGATAGAGTTGAAGCGCGCTGTTCCCGGCGTTGCTGTCTTCGTTGGATTTCTCTGAAAGCAGAGGCTGAGACACAGCCTGCCCACGGCTCGTTCAGGAGGTGACCCGGGGAACGCGGAGGAGCTGCGTGAAGGAGACAGGAAAGGAAGGGAAGACTCTACAGAGTGGGCAGTTGAGCTCGTGCAGCGAACAGTTGGGCACAGTCTCACTGGGCATCTGAGGAGCCACGGAGAATGCCTTGTAAAATTGTCCCTCCAAAGGATGGGACGCGGGAACATTTATCTGCGGGTCCCCATGCACGGTTGGTTAAGAATTGCGTTTTGATTCCTTGGGGCTGTGTTTCCCTCCAGGCTGCGGCTTCAGAGAAAGCCGAAGCAGGGAATCCCCGAGACTCCCCGAGAGATTTTGAGATAAGACACCGAAGTGTGCCAAGAGCTGTCCGCCACAGCTAAGCTGAGACAAACTGGACCATCGGGATATGACAGTAGGGTGGAAATGGCATCTTCCACAGTCCACCCATTTATGTTGCTCAGCCCCTCCTGGCTCCCACACTGAGGTTATTTTGTCATTGATTGTTTTCAAGGGCGTGGCCTGTTGCAATTCCTAAAATAGATTTAAGCTAAGGAGGTGGTAGGACCAACCGCAACCCGCGTTGTTGGAGCGTGTGCTGAGGTGAGCGCTAATGTTCATTAACTCCCATCTCCGCCATCTCCATTCTTGGTTTCTCTTCCCCTCCGCCAGCTCTTCAGCAGGTTGGGTTTTTGCTTGGTGCCTGACTCAGCTCTCCATCTCTGAGTGTCTAAGCCCTCAGCAGTCTGGGTACCTCTAATTCTGTTATCATCATGCATAATCATCGAAAGATGCCCCATGAATTTCCAGGTTCCAGATATAATTTTTCCGGACGCCGTTATGTAACAGCACACCTAGCTTTTCATACTGATCAGAGATGACCATTTCCTCGGATAGTGACTTATTTCTTCTCCTGCTCATCTAACTGCAAGCAGAGCTCTAAGTGACCAGGAAGTGGTCAGAGCCTGAGGTTCAGTTGAGCCCTTACTGTATCCCTTATTTCCTAGGGTCTCAGCTCTGGAACCAGGATCTCTCAGCAGCGACACTGAGAGCTGAGCGAATGAGAAGCACAAATTCTACAAGTCAATCACTACGAGTGATGGCAAAAAGGGACGATTTTCATTTTGACCTCTTGTTCCCTAGACCTTTTTATTCCAGTTGTTGGAGACACACATCATGTATGTCATTGGTTCGATGAGTATACGACATCCGGGCACACCCAGCTGGTCCCTTAACTAGGCATTAAATAGATCCTTCCAACATCTCATTAGGTTGGCGTGCCTCCGTGTCATGCCGCATAGAATCGAGTCAGTGGGATCTTCGATGCTGCTGCTCCCCATCGTTTCTGCTTCGCTGTTAGAAGAGCTCTTTGATCTCATGCAGTAGCACGTGGGCCCCGATTTTGGTAAGATAGGCACTCCACGAGCTCCTGAAGAGGGGCGCTGGTAGGGACACAGGCAAGAAAGTCAAATTCGTACCTGGAGCGTGAGCAGTTCTGGAAAGGACAGATGCCCGAGTCCTCTGGAATAGAGGTAGCATGTCATCACAGCCCTCGTCATTAAGGCCCGGGACTGGCTCTCAGCAAAGCGTCCCCTTTGGCCCAGCAAGGAGCGGCTCCCAGGGTTCCCGTGCGGGCCTTCGCCTGTCCACGGGCGCTGCGGCTGGGTCGGGGACGCTGACAAAGTGCAGCGTGGGGAGTAAGGCGTGTCTGCCACAGGCACGAGGCAAAATACTCAAACCTTCATCGTGGCCAAAGTCAGGACCGACATGATCTGCCCTGTCGTCTTCCCTGGTCCCACTGGAGATTCCACTGGGAGCCGAGCTTCGCGTGGACCGGGATTCGGTGGGCGCTGCTCGCTTCTCAATCCCCAGTGTCTGGAACACTGCGTGGCCCTGAGTCGGCGCTGGAAATACATGTGACTGAGTAAATCATATACCGCGTATTCCTTTGACCATGACAGGCCTTCTCCCCGTTCCCCATGTCAGAAGCCTGCTCCCTCCCCAGGGCTCTGCGTGTGGGCCACCTCTGCCCGCAGGCCACCTCTGCCCAAGTGCTCACCCCGGACCCTTGAGTGGGCACCACCTTTTCATCATCCTGCAGCAACTTCAGTGTCGCTCACTCCGGGGACTTCTCTTCATCACCTGTTTTTAAGTATCTCCTTCAATTACTTCTTAACACAACGTTTATGTTTTATATTTTCGTATCGTTTCTCATTTGCTTAAATTATCTTGTTAATTTATTGAGATGATCTGTTTCTTCCTATGAGAACATAAGGTCCGTGAAGGCAGTTTGTCTATGTACAGCTGTATGTCCGAGGCACCTGGACGCTGCCAACAATACGAGGTACCCCATAAATATTTTATTGAGGTGTTGAAGAGCCCTTTTCTCTTAGCTGTGAGGGACTCTACCTCTCGTTTGAGGGTTTTGCCGTTCTTTGCAAAACGATGCTGTTTGTACCCCAAATGCCCTCACCAGGTATTTGGCAGTGCTATCGAAAGGGAGGCGTGGTACCGCGAACCCCTGGTCTTTCTGTAGAACCTTTAATAAACAAGAATAGTGTGTGTGCCACCCCAGCCTTCCACACGGTGTCTGGGTGTCTGAGAGGGTTATGCATTCAGGTCAATAACACTCCAGTTTTTCTCCACGTCTTTTCAGCTCCCTCGGGTGATTGCTTGTCTGCCCCGAGTGATGGATGGACACATAGCATCGTCGTCGGTCTGGTTGGGGAGGCTGTGGCCTTGACCAGTAGTCCGTGACGAAGCATTTCCAGCCTGCCCGTTGTAGAGTTTAGGTCAGGGAACCACAAATCTCCATCTGTAAATGCCGTGGCGGAGCTCGCTCAGGCTCTCAGCTGCTCTTCCTTGTCTCGGAGAGGAATGTCACCTCACAACTGTCGCTGTGTCCCACTTGCTCTCTTTCCTCATTTTATAATTTTTAACGCTTTTATTCCTCTTTAAATTCTGAAGCCTCTTTCACGGAGCTCTGCAGCATAGCAGGAAATGGGATTTCTAGGTTATATTTAGCTGGTCACACTGTGAGGTTCTCCCTTCACACTTGGTCTAGCTTTCCATGCTTAGAAAGTTGCTATAACGTTGCTGCTTCTGCCACTTAGACAAGCAGATTACTTTTCTTGTTCATATTTATGCACAGTCTTTTCTACTCTTTTCTATAAAATGTATGTAGGTTTCTTTGGGGTTATTGCATTGCTTTTTTTCTTCCGTTTATTTTTCTTAATTCATGTCTCTGTTATCATAATCACTTTTTTTAAAATGAATAATTATATAAGAAACTTATTAGTTTTCTCTATCTCTGTTTTAGAGGCTTGATTTATATATAAATAGCTTTTTTTTTGCTGAGCTTTTTACTGGTGTCAATTTTTAAAATGTGTTTTTCTTTTAAACGAAATTGTCAAAGCTGTTGAAACATAGACGTTTGCTCTCTGAAGATCTAGATTTTGCTTGCCGTCAATGCACCTGCAACCTAGTCCTTGCCGCCCTGAGCAGCATTTAGTTTTCTGCAGATCTGCAGGGATCTGAGGCCCGTCGCATCCCTAAGCCTTGAGTCCTCATCCACTCAATCTGTAAGGTAAAGTGGGTGTCAGATGGAGTGAGCCGCAGAGTTTTTAAGTGTGCGAAGCTCCAGAAAGCAAGCAGTTTCATTAGCTGTCACCATACAAAACCAGAAACTGATCTTTTGAAGAGCGAAGAGCCTTTCACACCTGCATTTCCCCCACAGGTTTGTCCTGGGTGTGGTTCCAGTGTCACTGTTTCCTATGGATTCTAGACTACTTAGGAAATAGAAATCGCTTATATTGTTAATGCTGATGCTGGACTTGTTGCATTAGGATCACATGGCGGAGGATGAGCCAGACACCACAAACGGCCCGTCGCAGTGGCTTTCTAAGGAGGGGACAGTTGTAGGATGTCGCTGATGCGGTGATAAAGATGTAAAGCTTGTCTTTTTATTCTTTAATTTTACAAAAAATATTAAAATACTCCATGGACGGGGAAATAAGGGTCACTCCTGCATGTCCAGTCTGAGGTGTGTCTGAGGGCTTCATAAATCACATATGCAAGTGAAACCTGACACTCGGTTCGGGATTAAGAGTGCCTGCAATGACGCTGTCAAAGAGACCAGATCTCTTCCTTTGGGGTAGAAATTTCTGTTGTTAGTTATATGCTGGCTTGTTTCGATATGATGAAGCAGGACCAACTAAAACAAGACCAACTGTCATCAAATTGAATAGAAAGACAAGGCATGAGGCGGACTAGGAAACTGAACCAACAGGATCCAGATACCCGCCTTTCCAAGTGAAATGATTGGCACAGCTGATGGAAAGTATAACTTCCCTCCGCCTCTGCTTTTAGGAAAGTAAAACTGCTGCTTTTCCTTTTGAAAAAAGGAAATCGAGCGGTTGACAGTGTGGGCAGCTATGTGACGGAAAGAGCAAGAGGGAAGAGAACGAATATGTGTTTCTTTGGTGTCATATTTTGAAAATCTTTTAATGTAAAGAAAAGTCGAAAGAGTTGTGCAGTGAACACCACATATATTATATTATTACTACCTAAATTCTGTAAATAACATTTTGTTGTACTTACATTGTTGCCTAAACATCTCTCCATTTCTATTCAATTATTAACCAATCCACTTTTTCATGTGCTTATTGGTGATTCATATATTTTTCTTTTGTGATGTTGTATGTTTGATGCATTTTAAAGGAAGTTAAAAACACGAGTACACTTTATCTCCAGATACTTCACCATTGCATAGAGTCTGATCCTTGTTTATAGTTTGCTCTTTTAAGGTATGGAGCATAGGCAAAGGCTTGCTGCGAGCTTGGGCAAAGGCTCACACCCACGCAGCTTAAACCCAGATCAAACTACGGAATATCACCCGCCCCGCCGAGTGCCCTCCAGCCCACTGCCCGGAGCGGGCCACAGCTCTCTGATGGTTTTCTCACCACGGATTATTTTTGCCTGTTCTAGAGCTTTGTGTAAACCTTTGCATTTAGATTTAAGATCCAGCTCGTATAGACTCATGTGGTTTGTGCTCTTTGAAATAAGCTTTCTGAACTTAGCAAACCACCTTTTGGGTTTTTTCGTGTTGCTATGGTTGTCAGTAGTTTGTTCCTTTTTACTGCTGAGTAGTATTCTGTACTCCTGTGGATGGACACGTGGGCTGTCTCCAGTTTTCGGCTATTAAGAATAAAGCTGCTTGAAACATTTTTAATATAAAAACGATGAACATAAATCACTTTCGGACAGACGTTGCTATTTCTCTTGAGTAAATATCGTAGCAGCATTGGTTCAGAAGGTGGCTATGTATTCAGCTTTATAGCAAAGGCCAAGTGGTCTTCTGTGGAGGCGGCGCTGGTGGACACCACCAGCAAACAGTGTGAGTCCCAGGTGCTCTGCAGTCTCTAGTGTTGTCACTTTAATTGTGGTGGACGTGCAGTGGTATGTCACTGGGATTCCTGATGACTGACAGCATCATGCGCTTTTTCGTGTGCTTATTGGTGAGTCACACTTTTTTCTTTTGTGATGTCTGTGTTCCTATATTCTGCTCTCTTTTAAGTTAGGTTTATTAGGAAAGATATATATCTTTCCAGAATCTTTAGTATATGTATAAGATGCCTTTGTACTTTGTCACATATATGTTTTATGACTATTTTTGGACAGTCTGTAGGTTGTTAATTCACTGTCTTAATATCATCTTTTTATGAACAGATGTTTTAAATTTTAAATTTATTACTTTTTTATGGTTATTGCTAGAGTCTGTCAAAGAAACCTTTGCATAATCCTAAGTCATAAAGTATTCTCCTATGTTTTCTTCTAGGCACTTTATAGTCGTGGCTTTTGCATTTGGATTTAGGATACAGTTCACGTTAATTTTATGATGGCGTTAGGTGTGGATATCTATATGGATTTGCCATTGTTCTTTTCTCCTTTGGATGACTTTGTTCATTGAGATCAAATGCTCATATGTGTCTAGGTCTATGTGGGGGTTCTAAGCTCAAATTAACTCTGTTTTTGTATAGGGACACAGTCACGACAACATTCTTATTACTTTACCACTTTGATTTTGACATAGTGCCTTCAGTAGATTTTCCAGGATCTTTGACATAAAGATCTGGAATTCTTAGAGTAGGCGTATAATGGGTAGAAGATACTTCATCTCTAATATGTGTCAAAATCAATGTAACTATTTTTTTCCAGTAGAGCTAGCCCTCCAATGTTCTGATAAACTTGATAGGAAACTTCAGAAGGCACATAGGCTTTCTAATATGTACTGTAACTCACAACCCTTTCCGCTCTACTTCGTAATGATGAACACGTCGCCTATAAATGCAATTCTTGAATTCCAAATGGCAGTGCTTTTTAAGATTTCTTTTGTCATGTAGCAGAATTCCAGAGTAACAAGTGGATTACGGCATCCCCACGTGTAAAAGTACGAACGTTGACCACTCAAGATTTTTTCTGATAAATGCTAATTAGCAAGTTCCCTTTGGCCCCTGTAAAATAACAACGATTCTGCTTCTACTTGATTTGACCTAGCATTTCAACGACGAGTATTTCACAATTCAGCAAATGTCTCATCCATTTTTACATGGGCACACTTTCTCCACCTCACATAATTTATTCATCTTTTAATGCCCTTTCACATAAATCATCTCGGCTGTCCTTTTCATCATAGATTCACGTGTGCGCATTCTTAAATGTTGGTCAGGCACCGAGCCTGGCTGTCTTTCCAGGACAGTGGGTTGGTTTAAGTAGGAGGCGAGGCCTGTACCTGCAGAGGGCACACATGTGGAGCCTAATTCCGAGTTTGTGGGTGCGGACGAGGAGGCGCGCTGGGCACCAGGTGTGACGGTGGACTGTGGCGGAGTGGGTGTAAATGTGCACAGCACCCCCTCTCCCTCATTCTTCCCCAATAGCACGACTGGACTGAATTCTGCTTTCCGGAGGCGCTGCACTGCATGCTGCGGCTGCTCAGGGGGCGCGAGGGGCTGTGATTATCTAGAAAGGTCTAGATGATTTCCCCGTTTAAAAAAATTTCTTAAAGGAATGAGTTCCTGGCTGTCTCCGTATTTTGTGCATGTTTTCACCACTCGTCTGTAGAAAGCATTATCTGTCATTCACTCTTCTTTGATTCTGTCCTTCTGGGGCTAGATGCCATCATACACAGTATAATTTTTTTCCCTTTATACCTTTTAGTACTTATGGACGTTAAGAATGTCATTTGGACTAAAACAAAGCAGCATGCTGTACAGATTAGAAGCTTCAGT
>NW_011889011.1:783395-792087 GCF_000151845.1 Pteropus vampyrus
GCACTGCATGCTGCGGCTGCTCAGGGGGCGCGAGGGGCTGTGATTATCTAGAAAGGTCTAGATGATTTCCCCGTTTAAAACAATTTCTTAAAGGAATGAGTTCCTGGCCGTCTCCGTATTTTGTGCATGTTTTCACCACTCGTCTGTAGAAAGCATTATCTGTCTTTCACTCTTCTTTGATTCTGTCCTTCTGGGGCTAGATGCCATCATACACAGTATAATTTTTTTTCCCTTTATACCTTTTAGTACTTATGGACGTTAAGAATGTCATTTGGACTAAAACAAAGCAGCATGCTGTACAGATTAGAAGCTTCAGTTATCAGGAAAATGCTGTAGGGCTTCTTGGCAGGTTCTGCATCCCATCTGATTAGTGAGAAATAATGATGAACTGCATTCTTTATAGAGAAAATGTGTTTACCGTGTTCCTTTCTTTAAAGTGGATGTGATTTAATAGTTGAAATGTCCTGTCCCTCCTCTCCTTAACATGGACATAAAATTGATAATCTCTTCCATATGGAAATGAGTATGATACACACCGGGAGTCAGAGGCGCTGGCATAATTGCCTTCAGAGTCCAGAGGCACAGGGCATTTTGAGAAATTTAAGTCAGTACTCTGCGAAATGACAGATTCTAAAAGAATAATAATGTCTCAGATGAACTATAGTGCTATGGGGAGTGTTTGTTTAGTGCAAGTTGGTAAGATTTAGAGAAAATCATTTGTGTATTTGTTTTACGTGTGTTAACATGTTTTATGCTGACATATGAGGAAGAGCTGTCTAGTGGAGATAATATATTCCAAATTATGTTTCAGTCATACTTGTTGAGTTAGTGAATTTTTAAGTGCAGTTTTGTTTCTGCTTAATCAAAACTCTCGATTCTCTTTGAGAGGATGAGATTCTGCTCTTGTTAGATGTGGACCCCAGTGTGACACACACTGACCGCCTTCCCAGGGTGTTTGTTGCTTGGTCTCCTGGTCCAAAGTCCTCGTCACACCTTCCAGAGGCTGGTGCTGTGCCCTGGTCCTCCAGGTGAGCCTGGCGTGTGCTCACATGACCAGGCCATGGCGGGCCCTCATGGGTGAGCCTGTGAGCTCTGGGGAGAAGTCGTCGATCCCAGCCAGACGGCTCTCCCACGGCCTCGTCCTTACAACCCAAGAGCGGATCTGAGCGTGAGGTACTGGGTCCTCCCTCAGAGCCGAATTGAGCGGGCACAGAGCCACCGTGGCCTACATCTAGGAGGGGTCCTGACACTGCCTCCTTCTCCAGGGGACCTCTTCCTTAGCTCGATCCTTTTGTTACTTCTGTTTGATTGGAAGTACCAACTTAAGGGACAGTTCCTTAAGTTCCAGGATGGTACTTTAATTTGTTCTTAATACAATAGGTAAACACATAACAAGTGTTCTGATTTGGGAACTTTTAGGGGCATTGGAGGTGCTGGATTGTTCCACGATGATTAAAGATACTTTCCTGAAGATATTTTTCTCTTTAATACTAGTACTTTGGAAAAATCTAATTCATCAAACCATTATGCCTTGTGGTTCTTGTTTTAGTAAGCCCTTAAAGGTACAAATAATCACAGCAAAACTGTAGAGACCTGGAGTTCTAGCCCCTGCCAGAGAAGACGTCAAATGAGTGCACTGTGATTCTGTCTAAAGGATGCGAATCTTAAGGGCATCACTTTGCACTCTGTGGAACACGTGATCTTGTGTTGATATTTTCCATTACAAAATGTTACCATGTGAAAAAGAAGACTCATGTATTCTTGGATCTTAGGAAAACCATTCACCTCTTTCATTGGAACCTGAATACGAAGTCTAGAATCTTCTCTATCCCTACAACATCCATTTATCCCATAAGAAGACTATTTATTATTGCCATTAAGCCATTCTTAGATTCTATTTTGTCACTAATGATTAACAGCTAGTTTCCTACTTTAAATTATGTGACATATTCCTAGGAGAATATATAAACTCGATTAAAATGTCAATTCAGTAAATTATTAATCTTGCTCCTACTGTGTGCAAACTGCTCTGCAGAGTGTTCTGGTGACTGAGGATGTCAAATAGGATCAAAAAGCTGTCTTCATGGAATTTAAGATCTAGTAATGGAGAAAATGCATAAGTCAGGGTAATATAAAGAAAAATATGGCTAGTTTCATAAGGTAAACATTAAGTACAAATGCGTTTTAGAAAGGGAGTGTTCACATATGAGCATCTATGTGATACTCATAGATTATTAGTAAATAGGGGTATTTAAGACGGACTTGGAGAAGATAGTTAGAATTCAATGTGTGGAGATGTGCAGGGCAAAGGTGTAGTGGTAGCAGATCATCTGGAGGTTTTAAGCACAGAGCCTCGCCCAGATGGTTCTGAGGGTAAGCGAGGGAGCGTGGTAAGAGGCACAGATGCACAGGTAGGTGCGATAGGGTGAGGGTTAGAGTTCAGGTTGGGTTTGGGATTAGAGTTACTGGGGATGATTTGATTGCAATTGCCAATGTGAAGATGGACCTTCATTTGTAACTAGAGGAAAGCTGATGACCATTCGTGAACAGGGCAGCGGTGCCGATGCCAGTGCTTCAGAATGAACACACCTCGCTCGGGCCGATGGAGACTATGGAGACATAGGAGACTATAGTCTCCTATGGAGACTATAGGAGTCCCACGACAGGCCCCGGGGACCAGCAATGTGTTTTAGAAGGTTAGTGGAGGGAGAAAGGTATAGGAAGAGAGCAGAAGAGAAATGGTCGGGTGCAAGTCAGGGAAACCAAGTCAGAAAAGAGGGTGTGGGCAACCGTGCCAGTTCTGTGCAGTGTTTGGAGGAAGAGGGGCCTAAAGAAGACTCTAAAAAATTCTCCCAGATTGTCCATAACATTTAAAATGTTAGCATTTATGAAACCGCACTGGAACAATATACGTTAAGTTTGCATTTAATATCCTTACAAATTAATATCCGTGAGGGACCTGGCTTGAACAAATTTCAAATTTTGTCCACACATGTACTCTCATATGGTTTTAAACAGTTTTATATTTTGTTTTTAGTAGGTCATGTCTCTTCCTCAAGTATATGGTGAGCTTCTCAAATTCAGATCTTGTCACACCCGGAACAGGGCTGAATGTGGCTAAGTGTTAAATGCTTAATGATTCATTTATGTTGAAATAATTATGACAAATAAATAGTTGTACATTCTCTTTTGCTTTTATACAATCGTGATGACATTGCTCATTTACAATTTTGACCTTTTATACTGTATAAAAGGAGTATCCTATTTCGAGGAGGCAAGAAAAATGTGACCAGCATATATTCAGCATTCAGAACCACTGTGATGGCAGACAGATGCTCAGTAATATTTCCTGAGGAGAAAGAAGAGACCAACCATGGAGATTGGAAACATAATTTATTATTTTAAACCGCATGATAGATCACATCCATCATCCAGATGGAAAACCTTCCTGGTGCTATTCCTTTTTAATATTTTAGTTATTTAGTAAAACCTTGTATTATATTACCTTCGTTTAGTCAACTAAACATAAATTATTGGAAAAATCTGTTACACCCTCACAATTATATTCTGATCCATGATTTGTCTTCTGATAGATGATCAAAATCAATAGACTTATAGCAGGAAATTGCAAGAAAAAATATCACAGAAACATTTCATTTTAAATCAGATATTAAATTAACACAAACTGTCATTATAAAATATAAGCCATTGGTGAAATAGAGACCCTAAAACCTCAAGTCTGCAACATGTTTGCCTAACCAAAGTAGGAAAGTAGATTTGGCTATAGTTTGAGGGAATAAAAAGCCTTATCTTTTAGATTGTGGCTTGGTTCCTGCCATTATGGTCCTGGAAGTATCCTTTAAAACTGTGGGATGGCATTTTGAAATTAATTAATCAGTCTTTTATATAATACTGAATTTTAACATTATCAAATTACAAATTATGCTGAAAGAGGATAATCTAGGCCAGTTGAGATGTCTTGAATTTCCTCTGTGTTAATTAAATTTCCTAAGCATGTATGGAGCGTGTGCTGAGCCATTTTGTAGGCTTTGGGGATACAGAGACTGATTGCATTTTCATCTGGACTCTTAGAGTCCACCTTCTTGCTGGAGCAGCTGCTGGTAAAAGATTTCTGGAGAGTAAGATGTGCTTGATACACGCAAGGCATGAACAGAATGCTTTGCTAACCTTGATGAGGAAGTGAGTGATTCCGGCGGGGGAAATCATGGAGTTAAATGAGGAGGAAGAGAAGGGCTTGGGGCAGTCCAGGTAAAAACCAAACAGAACCAACAGCGAACATGAATGTCTGCAGCATCACCGGGCCTCGTGGGTGCATGGCGGCATTCTTGCCGATGGAAGATAGTTTGGCAAGGGTGTGTGGGATAGGGGTCAGAGGAAAGGTCGAGAGGGAAGAGACTAAAAAGGAGAGCAGGAAGGTGATCTGGGATCTAGAAACAAAAATGCTGCTCCCAGGTGGCTTGCCAGAAGGTTTTTAAAATCAGCCAGATTAAATTTGTCACGAGGCTCAAAACCGTTCTTGATTGCTTAACCAATAGTTGGATCTCTTCGGCTCTGCCCTGAAGAAGTAATTAGGAATGGTGTCAAAGGTTAATGTATAGAGATGTTCATAAAATGTTACCCCTGACCAGGTAAAACTTGAGTACCCAACATCAAAGGGATGGATGATTAAGTAAATTAAACTTCCAAATAGGACTGCATGGTCTGGAGACTTTACAAATCTCATATTATGACATCCAGCTGTTTCACCTGTGGATAAAGGGTAAGAAAATTCTCTGCCTAGCTGAGTAATATTACTTTTGGATAGTTAAATATAATTCCATTAAATAGTTCAAGAACCTACAACCAAGATTACTCTTACCAGCAAAGCTATCATTTAGAATCGAAGGACAGATAAATAGCTTCCCAGACAAGGAAAAACTAAATTTAGTTCCTCAACACCAAACCAGTATTACAAGAAATGTTAGAGGGACTTCTTTAAGAAGAAAAATAAAAATGTGAATAATAAAATGGCAGTAACCACACGTCTATCAACAATTACTTTAAATGTAAATGGATTAAACACTTCAATCAAAAGATAGGGTGGCTGAATGAATAAGAAAACAAGACGCTCACATATGCTGCTTACAAGAGACTCGCTTCAGATGGAAAGACACACAGACTGAAAATAAAGGGATGGAAAAAGATATTTCATAAAAATGCAAACAAACAAACAAAACTGGGGTATCAATGGAATACTACTTAGCCATAAAAAAAAAAAAAGAATGAAAATCTTTCCATCTGTGACAACATGGATGGACCCAGAGAGTATTGTGCTGAGTGGAATGATTCAGACAGAAAGATAAATGCATTTCACTGATTCAGTCTTCTATGTCATCTAATCTACTGTTGATTCTCTCTAATATAGTCTTTATTTCGGTTATTATATTCTTCATTTCTGACTGTTTTTTTTTTATGTTTTCTATCTCTTTGTTAAAGTTCTCACTGAGTTCATTTACTATTTCCCCAAGTTCATTGAGCATCCTTATGAGCAGTGTTTTGAACTTTGCATTGGTTAATTGCTTATCTCTATTTTGTTTAGTTTGCTGCTGTTGTTTTTTTTTTGTTTTTTTGTTTTTTTTCCTGGAGCTTTGTTCTGTTCTTTCATCTGGGATATGCTTCTTTTTCTCCCCATTTTGGCTACCTCCCTGTGTTTATTTCTATGTATTAGGTGGCTGCTATGTCTCCTGGCCTTAGTAGAGCGGCCTTTGGTGTGCTGTGGGGTCCAGTGGCACAGTCTTCCCTGGTCACCAGAGCCAGGTGCTCCAGTTGTGTCCCCTGTGTGGGTTGTGTATGCCCTCCTGTTGTAGTTGAGCCAGTGAACAGTTTTGACTTCCTCCAGTCTCTTGCATTCGTAGACCTTATACAGTCCTCTACATATCTTTTTGAAAGCTGTTCTACCTCTAACACCTTTCGGTTTTAGTTCCTTCTTTAATTGAATTTGCATTTCCTTTGGTTCTTTTTTCCTTCATTGTAAGTTTCTGAGCACTTAGCCAGTTTTTTAAGGTTCACAGAACATGGCTCATGTTTTGAAAATGGCTCCTCAGGGTAGACGAGGAGAGATTCTCAAGAACTGGGGGCAGTCAGTGTTTTAGCGCTTTGAGGCCATTCAGCCCTGTTCTGTTCAGCTTGGTGGACTTTGCCTTGGAAGCTATGAGGCTTCATCCATAAAATCATGATGTTCTACTTGGTGCTTTTCAAGTTGAAATTCAGTGCTCGTTCTTCCTGTACTCTTGGCAGTCAACCCGTGCTGCTTAAAAAAGCAAATTTAACTATAATCCCAAATCTCTCATGCGAATAGGTAGGAATTTTGATACAATAGATTCGTATGAGCGGAATGGAGATTAATTTTCCTCTGACTTACTTGATTATTTAAATTAATTTTCACTTGGTTGTTTATTTGTAATTAAAGTAGTGATATACCAAAATAGCAGACATTCGATGATAACTGCATAGATGAAGGAGAAAGTATTAAAAGAATGGTAAGCCAGTGCCAGGAAATAAACAGATGCTCCTTTTTGTTCATGTTTCTGATGGAAAGTAATTTTTTATGAAAACAACTGTGAAGTCATTTTGTTGATTATTTACTAAAAAGAGCATAAAGGATTTGGAAGGTGACCGCATCATCTGAAATCCAGAGGTGAGTCAGGATGTCTCATTTCAGTATCTTACTTTGTGACACGGGCTATACTCACTTCTATATACTTGTGAGAGAACGTCTGTCAAAGAAAGAAAGAAACATGTCTACATGTCATGTTTCCATAAATATGAAAACTAAAATAAAAATCATTGTGCCCTATTAAGAAAGAGCCTATAAATGGGTTGCTTCAATGACGTATTATGACCTCGGTTTGTTCTGATACATAAATAATCAGTTTTTTTCTCCTATATTGCATATAACAATTTCTTTGACTCATCAAAATTTAACAGTAGTGAGGGGATCGACAAAGACAACGGCAGTTCAACAAAAATAACGGGTTCAAGACGATAGATAGAACTACGTAAATGTCCTCCTCTTAAAACATACTTCGTCTTATTTTAATTCCTTTTAACTCCTTTTAGTTCTAGTGTCACTAGAGTTTAGGACTTTCAGTATTTTCTTAATATACTAACTTTTTTGCAATGTAACTTAACAACCGGTCTCCTTGGAAACCTATATTGCAAGGTTCGGGGGCTATATTGAAATGAATTTTTCATTTTTTTACAAAGATGAAACAAAACGTTCAAGTATTCTCTTACTATTTTTTCTCACAGATGCTCTCAGCTTTTTCGTGGCTCACTTGGCACATCCCTGTCATGGAGAATGGGATTTGCTGTGCGGGGCAGGTAGAAGTCAGTGGGGAATATACAGAGAGGAAGGAGACACATCTTCAGAGGCGCTGGCCCGTCACCAGTGTTTTCCAGTTTGTGCCGAGAGGGTACCTCAAAGTGGCCCTCTAAGGGGTTTCATGGTCAAATACGCTTAGAATGGGCTTTACACCATTGTCTAGTCTTGGACGTTTGCAATCATATTAGCATTTTAAAAGCTTTGGTAATTCAGGCATTAAAATATCTATTTAATTTTGTTTAATCTACTGTTTCCCAAACAATGCTGACTATGGAGCTCTTTTCTGCTGGTCACACCTGATCTCTTTGAACTGGTTTTCTCTGGAACACATTTGGAGATAAACGAAATCAGTATATCTGAGAATTCTCTGACCTTGTCTCAGAGCACAAGTGGATTTTCCCTCATCATCCAGAATATACACGTATGTACCTGAAACAAAGGTTTTAGCAAATAATTTCCTCCTTTTATGTGTGATGCAATCTGATATTTCTTAGTCTAGCTTTTTTCATTTTCAAAGTGTTGGTTCTTCCCCCTTTAGAGATTTCATAGTCCACGAATAAGTCGCAACCCGCAGTTTAAAAGCGCAGTCTTAACATCGTTGCGAGGCTGGTCACGTGTGTCCTCAGCATGTCCTGACTGTTCTTCCAGAGCTTCCTCACTTCCTACTCCCTGCAGGTCCCATGAAAATCACTTGTTATCATGAAGTACATACTGTGTTCCTGCGGCATGTATGTGAAAGAATTGTAAACTGCGGACCCTGATTAGTTGAACATTTAAATCAGTTTCCACTTGATTTCAATGACCTTGGCTGAGGTTGTGGGGCTCTCATGTATGGGAGCAATAGGTGGGCAACTCAGTGCTCAGTTATGATGCCGCAGAGTCGGGGAGATTGTTGGCAGCTAGAGAAGTCAAGAGGGGAGCCAAGGAGAACATGGTGGTTCGGCTGGGCCCAGACTGGTGGGGCGAATTAGGAGGAGAATTAGAATTCACAGAATCGAGAAGGTGCACGTTGTGGAAGGCTGGGCAACTATGTGAGTTGGTCTCAAGACCTTACTTAATTAGTACAAAGCTCCCCCACAGGGCGTTTGAATTGGAAGGATAATGTTTCGTTTTGTTGGCATGCTTCAGTTGGTGGAGGTTGGGTCAAAGAAGAGCTTTTCTCAGCATCTCTCCGATTTCACCGTCTAAGCAGCCGTCAGTTATACCTTAGTCAAAAGAATCCATCATTATTCACGATCCCTTAGTTATAATGCATCCCTAACATATTAATCTAAGAACACCTAAAGCATTACAATTATCTGAATTTTT
>NW_011889011.1:792259-795347 GCF_000151845.1 Pteropus vampyrus
AAAAAAAAAAACCTGCATCCAAACTACCCGAATTATGTAATCTTGGGTTGCTTTTCTCTTCATAACTTTTGCCCCTCCCTCCCTCTCTCCCTCCGCGCTCCCCCCCCCCCCCCCATCTCTGTTTCTTAAAATAGGACTAGCAAGACACAGACCAGGCTTTGTTATTGTGTTAATTGGTTATGGTCCATGGTGATTTTTTTTTTTTTTTGGAAGACTGTGTGTTTCCAAAAGGAATTTTTTTAAATTCTGATAATAGTCTCAGGCATGAAAATATCACACCATAAAATGTCATTAATTCAGCTTTCTCATAGCTGCCCAGTTTTCTTTCGAAAGATTTCTGTAGACCAGATTAAAAAAAAAAAGAGAGAAAAATCACTTTTCAGCTAAGCCTTGCAGCTTCAACCAGAAGCTATTTTCAGAATGGGCTTGGGAGTTGGAGAATTGAGAAGCGGCAAATATGGAGAAAGAGACTGGCATATGTTTAAATCATATGTTTCCAGAGTTTGACTGAGCATGAAATTTCATTTTATAAGAAGATGCCCTTGAGAATAGAGGAATGAGATGCTGGGCACCTGTTTGTCTGATGCCAGCCAAGCTTTGAGACAAACTCTCGACCAACCTGGGTGCCCGTCTGTGCAGCCAAGACACCCTCGTGTTCAGCCCTGAGTGTGAGTGGCACATGCCCTTTCCTGAAAATGAGTGAAGGGACAGCAGAAAGTTCCGGTCATCCGAATCTTCTTCAGCGCCAACATTTTCCAGTATCATGGCCATCCTCTGCTTTCCCTCCTTCTTTTCCCTCCGTCCTAGCTTTAGCGTTTCCCCCCGCTCTCCCCACTGCTTCACGTAGACCTTCACCAGTGGCCTTCCTGAGCTCTGCCGATTTCCTTTTCACTTTCATTAGAAACTCAATTACGTTCTTTGGCCCGCAGTCCCAGGTGACATTTGAGTATTTTTTGAATAGTAGTCAGTAACCATGAATCGAAGTTCAGTAACTGCTCTGACTCACGCTATATGATGTGGGAAAAAATAAAAGTGGACCGTTCTCTTAAAATAGATAAATATTTCCCGGTTTCCAGTTTGCATCGAGCACGAGCAAACCAGAGTTGCTTGAACGTTTTCTCCATTCCTAGATCCCTAAACAGCAGGAGAATTTTACCTTGAAAAAGGCCGGCGGGCAAAGCTCGAACTCACTTGGTATTTCTTTCCATCATTTGAATGATTTAGATGTTAAGGAGCCTTTGTAAAGGCAGGACCCACACATAATTGTGCCGGATTTATTCTCCCCCCCGTGCAGGATCTGTTACAAAAGCCTACTGTGCTGCGTTTTTTCTGGAGTGTGTCTTTTTCAAAATAACAGCTTTGATGCTCTTTTTCCCATGAGAGGAGAGCCGCAGGGCGGGGCGCTCATAACCGAGCCCCGTGCGCGTGCGCAGGGAGCAGATGAAGATTTCGCCCTCTGGAAATAGTTTACACTCCCGAGCTCTTGAGACAGCATATAAATCAGGAGTGAAAACAGCAGAAACAGAAAAGCCCCCCAAACTCAAATATTTTAAATTCACATTAAAAACATTTTGACAGTGTCTACTAAGGATAAATGTGTCCATTACAGATTTACCCACACTTGAGTTATAGCTGTGATGGGTCCTTTTCACTGACAACATCCATCAGGTACTTTTTAAAAGGATTTCTGAACTTATGACACATTTATTTTCTTTGAAGGACACTGCCATCACAGTGGGTCTGTTTGGTACTGGGACTATTACCAAGAGGCCAATTCACTGTATTCCCATAAGATTTCACCGAACTGATGAATCTACGTGTCAGGAAGTGGAGTCTATCCAAACTCTATATGTTGTGGACTAAACTGCCTGTTATGAAATCCATGTATGCAGAGTATTTCTAATGCATGATGCTTTCGTCATAGAGCGTTCATTTGTAGGGGCTTATTCGTTCAGAGCCATGCACCCAGTGCTTCCTGCTGGTGCTTCTCTAGAACCCCGGTTCCTCTTCTCGCCCATCAGGCTCGTCACCTGCAGACCCTCCTGCCCTCTTGGCCGCTTCCCCCTCTGCACACCACTGGGTGCGGTCACCTGCCATGGTCCCAGACAGCCGAACAGCCCTAGCCCGAGAATTCCGTCATCTCGAGTCCTGCCCACTTATATCCAGACGGCACACACTATGGATTTTGGGGTCCTACTTGCCCCAGACTAACTGCACTCACTTCCGGGCCTTCGGACTTTTAACTTGCCTCTAACCCTCTTGGTTTCTATCCTGATGTGACTTTTAAAAGTATACAGTCCTGTATTTTATTTTATAAATAACATAAATCCTCTCCTGTAAAGCCCAGCCAGCCAGTTTTGTCTGGCTGTTGCCTGTGCCCTGGTGTGGCCTTGAAAATAACAATAGACTGTCCTACTGGGGAAATGGTTCAAAGAGAGACTGACTTTAAGCCACAGAAACTGTCGGATGCAGACACAGGTTGTAACTTCATAAGTCACTTCTCTCTGCCTTGTTTATAACTGCATCCCTGTCTCTTACGTATGAATGAATAAGCCGGAGCTTTCTGTCCTGGAAGTGCCTTCACCCTGGTCACACATGAGAAAATCCTCACTTGTTAATAATACATCTGGACCCCAGGTCATCTAAAAACCGATGTCAATTTCTGTCTCGTCAAGAGGCCTCATTACATGTCGTCTCTGCCTCTCTATTGATACCTGTCATTGATGAAAATCTGACTTGCATCTCAGAATTTCCTAAGTTCCCGATTGCTGATGTGTCTCAGACCTCAGCTGCCCTTAGCCCTTCGGCTTTTTGGAGGGAAGGGAAGGGGCGTGGTAAACACGAAAGCGTATCTCATGTTACGGTGTCCTTGTTGGTCTTCGGCTGGGTGTTGCTTGTCTATTTTAGTCCTCTTTCTACATTTTAAATATGTGGTAATGGATTATTTTGTACACTCTGGCATATATCAGCTTGGCTTTTATTTATTTTTTGTACTAACTTTATACTTGTAAGGATTAAATAAGATTGTACGTGTGAATTAGAATATAAAAGGCTGCCATTATGAGGGGCCTAAGATACCCATGACTTA
>NW_011889011.1:795397-797108 GCF_000151845.1 Pteropus vampyrus
GGAGCTTTCTGTCCTGGAAGTGCCTTCACCCTGGTCACACATGAGAAAATCCTCACTTGTTAATAATACATCTGGACCCCAGGTCATCTAAAAACCGATGTCAATTTCTGTCTCGTCAAGAGGCCTCATTGCATGTCGTCTCTGCCTCTCTATTGATACCTGTCATTGATGAAAATCTGACTTGCATCTCAGAATTTCCTAAGTTCCCGATTGCTGATGTGTCTCAGACCTCAGCTGCCCTTAGCCCTTCGGGTTTTTGGAGGGAAGGGAAGGGGCGTGGTAAACACAAAAGCGTATCTCATGTTACGGTGTCCTTGTTGGTCTTTGGCTGGGTGTTGCTTGTCTATTTTAGTCCTCTTTCTACATTTTAAATATGTGGTAATGGATTATTTTGTACACTCTGGCATATATCAGCTTGGCTTTTATTTATTTTTTGTACTAACTTTATACTTGTAAGGATTAAATAAGATTGTACGTGTGAATTAGAATATAAAAGGCTGCCATTATGAGGGGCCTAAGATACCCATGACTTAATCTTAATTAAGCTTAGTTCTCTCAAGTGTAATATTCTGCGGTGTTGGTCTAGAACTAACGTGGAGTCCTGGCTCTGTCAGGGCCCTGAGCACCTTCATTCCTGATTCATTGTTGTACCTGGTCGTTGCCCTCACATACCTGGTGGTTGTGACAAGTCGGTGTTCTAGGTAAGGGAGCGGGGAAGGAAGATGAGATGCTTCCTCCCGTTGAAGGATCTGACCCCGTGGTCACATACACTTTCTGCTCACATCCTGCTTTCCAGACCTTAGTCAGATGGCCCCATCTAGCTGCAAGGTGGAAGAGAATTATAGTCTGTAAGTAGACCACCACATCCAGCTTCAGCTATCGTTACTGTAGTAGGAGAGAAAAAATATCCTCGGGTCAACTATTTTTTTCTTGTGTGGAGTGTGCTTAAAAGATAGGAATTACTTTTAAAATGTAGCCGTAAGTGATACCATTCCAAACGTGAGCTTTGATCACTTTAGAACCACGCTTACCGAGGACACCACTGGTGGCTCATTGCCACGGCCCCATGCAGGTCTGATGACCGCCATGGAATAGCTCATCTCCATCACAGGATGAGGACAGGCGTCATTTCACATTTCAGTGGACGAGTGTGGAACCAGCGTTTTCACGACAGATTTGAGCCTTAACTTCTTAAGACCTTTGCTGATAAATTAACTTTTCTCAATGCATCCTGAATGGCAGTAGCTATGTGCCCTCCTAGGGAGAACTGAGAAAACGGTCATTCAGAAATTTTTCTTTTTGGTGGTTCAGGTGAGGAAGCCTGGTAGAGAAACGGCCTTGATTCACAGACAGGTCCTGACAAGGAGAATGCGCATTAGAACGGTCCCTGTGTTACAGTGGCTTTTCTTTTCAAGTGTGTATGCTTGACACTCCAGATACTAGTAAACTCAGAAGTCTCCAGTCTCCAGAGAGCTGAATCACTTGGGGCAAACTCATCAGATACCCTTTGTTGAAAAACTGGAATACTAGTTGATTAGAATAAGAGCCAAAACAACTCAGGGAGAAGATATTTATGTTTACTGTTCTGCATGTTCTCTACTACTGATCAACTTTTGGACAGTTCAGCTATTATCTGATGGTTGTTTTATAAATGCAGAATCCACGATAGTAGTTAGTTAGGTCATGTTAAGGGGTGGTGTTATTAAAACCG
>NW_011889011.1:797158-813711 GCF_000151845.1 Pteropus vampyrus
TCCCTGTGTTACAGTGGCTTTTCTTTTCAAGTGTGTATGCTTGACACTCCAGATACTAGTAAACTCAGAAGTCTCCAGTCTCCAGAGAGCTGAATCACTTGGGGCAAACTCATCAGATGATGAAAAACTGGAATACTAGATCAGATGTTGAAAAACTGGAATACTAGTTGATTAGAATAAGAGCCAAAACAACTCAGGGAGAAGATATTTATGTTTACTGTTCTGCATGTTCTCTACTACTGATCAACTTTTGGACAGTTCAGCTATTATCTGATGGTTGTTTTATAAATGCAGAATCCACGATAGTAGTTAGTTAGGTCATGTTAAGGGGTGGTATTATTAAAACCGTGACACCCTGATGCACTTGACTGTCCCTGTCCTTAGATGGTCCTCTGGGTTATTACCTGCCTGTGGCCGTTCTCTTCATTGGGTGGTGCCAGAGACATACTGCATAGCTTTGTCTCCTTGGAATTCATTTTCATACTGCTCGTGACGATCATTTCACTTCCTTATTAATATAGAATTGCTTTGGAAATGTGCAGTGCAATTACCCTGATTAAAAGTTTCTTAGTTGAACTTATAACCTAAGCATGCCTCCCTAAGTGCCAGGCTGTCATGACATATGAGATCATCACACATCATCTCTTTGGTTATCCCCAGTTTCATTCTTAAGAGTATGACTTTGAAATTTGATTTAGAACCACCCTGCCCTTACCTTCAAATATTAATATCCTCTTAAAATGGGAAGTTGATGCAGTCTTGAAAAGGCTACTTTCCTTTATATCAAGAAAATAAAATAGTGGTGCCCTCTACATCTGTAAGATGTCAGAAAGTTATATGCAATTGGGCATCCGGACTAGTGAGAGTTACTGATTATGCTCAATCTGCTTTAAGATGATGATCACACTGGTCTTAAATCATTGCCTCCTTCTCTGTGCTGGGTGTCGTGTGAGTGTCCTGTATTTGTTTACACAGGGGAGGTGATGTCAGTATAAAATCAACTGAACAAAGGGATTGGAAATAGCTAACATAGAAATGGTGTGGTCTTGTGTCTTTTTAGAAAAAATGAAATATCGATTAAAATTTTATATTCGGTTTTGTTACATGATGTACGAAATATAGGGGTGAAAAGTTTACTTAGTTTAAGATATTCAATACACATGACAAAACCTAGCTGTTATAAAACATAGGCACAAAGGAATATAAATTGAGGACGTATATCAGGATATTTTTTGGCTTCATGTAACAGGCTCATTTATATCATGTAGCAAGTTCAGAGATAAAGACACTAGGGTTGCATAAATAATTGTTCAGTGATATCATCATGGCTCAGAACATATCTCTATATTCTATTGTCTTTACCTTGTGATGGCTGCATGGCTACATGCTACGTAAAAAGTGACACAATTCATCTGAATGTATAAATGTTCCCAGGCATAGTGGGCCTGGCGCAGTCTAGAGCACATTAGACTTAGCACAAGATAACATAGGAAAAAAAGTTTCCCCAGACTACCAAGTCGCCATGCGGGGAAAGCCCTGTTATTTTATACCTTGTATGATTACCGTGAATGAAAAATTGTGTCTTTATCTCTTTAAACGCTGACAGGAACTGTTGACACCCCATTCATTTAGCATTCTGACAGCTAAATGCTTAAAACAGCAGATTTCAGAGCTTTACGTTTACGTGTGTAGAAAGCATTCTGCAGGTTGCCTTGCCCGATGTCATCAGGAGAGTTCAGTTGCATTGGAGTGAACACCTTCACTACAGGAAGACGATGAGACTTTCCCCATGGGAAGTTGGTCTGATCTCTGCTAATTAGTGATTAAAAACAAATGACCAATGGGAGCTCTACGAAGAAAACGTGAATACTTGCTTAAGTTCTGAGAACAAAAAAAAATGATCATTGGGTACCATGTTCACTTTCCCCTTAATGTGTTAGCCTTTTGGTGTCTCTCTTCATAGCTTCACAAAATTGTAGCCTTAAGTTTTATTGAAGGAAGGAGCAAATGAATTCCTCCACCAAAGCCAGTCAATGTTTATTGCCCGTCCTGTGTATTTATCTACAAAGCCGGATGCTACAAATAATAGAAATACGGCCAAGGCAGAGCTAAAACCCGAGATTAGGATATAATATAGTCGCTTAGCCCTTTGGAGTCTAGGCTAATAGGATCGTTCTGGAGGGCAAAGAGAACTTTGGGCTGACCTAGACGCTGTCTCTGAAATGCCAGTGGGCAAATAGGACAAATATGTTTAAATGGTCTTTGTGCTGTTTACTTAATAAAAGTGGTTTTCCTCCAATAAAATGAAAGCCTAGTAAAAGATGTCTATTCCAGCGACAAATGTACTGAGTAAACTACATACAAAATATTAATCTGACCACAATTTAGCAATAAACAAAAAATCATGAAGAACTTAACTTCTTTGGTTTATTTTTTATTTTTTATTTTTTTGCCTTTGGTATTTCTTCCTTCATCAAATTAAGTCCTATTCTTCCTTCAAGGACTCACCTAAATGCATTGTTTTTCATGACACAGTCCATGATTGCCATTTACCCAAAATCAGAATGTGTTCATTTGTTTGTTCATTTATTGCTACTCTGGTTTTCCTAGCAGTTAGAGTTGGGAGCAGGGTTGCCAGAATTAGCAAGTAATAATTCAGGATAGCCAGTTAAATTGGTATTTTAGGTAAACAGCAGATAATATTTTTGGCATAAGTATGCTCCATGCAATATTTGGCTCAGACTTATACTGAAGTATTATTTGTTGTTTATCTGAAATTCAAATGTAATCGTGCTTCTTTTATTTTATCTGGCAACCCTACTTGGAGGATGTCGAGATCGAAGGACACTTAAGACACTCTTAGAATATCGTAGGTGAAGGGGACCTCAAATTAAACAATAGAAAGAAGGGACTTTAAAAATATTCAGGATGTAAATTTTATAGAAATTGGTCATTGAAAATGCTGACGGGGAGGGTGGATGGTGAAGGTTCTGGTTCGGGAGACCAGGCAGTTGGCTGTTCCCTTTCCCTTCACACTTTTCCCTGTTGCCTTTTTCACCCGTATGATCTTTTTGAGTGAACTTGTCTGCTTACGAGTTATTGTTCATTAACATCTTGAATTAGCAATATGACGTGAGTAGATGTGCATCTCCCAAGTCAGACAGCCTGGGGCACTTCTCAGTGCTGCCACTCAGTGACCCAAGGTGACTGGTCAGTTTCTCTGGATCGCCAGTTGTTTATCTGTCATGTTAAGAAAAACACTGGAGATGTATCGATTACGACTGCTTTTTATAACTTATATTTTCTACTTTTTAAAATTTGTGCTTTCCAGTTTTTACCATGCATATGTTACCTTTTATTGAAAGAATTTAAGAGTATGCTTTTTTGAATTAAAATGATTTTTGATTGTGTTTTTAACAAAAGGCGTCAGAATAATTAGACATCTATATGCAGTAAAAGAACTTTCCTCCATACCTTTCACTATATACAAATATGAACTTGAAATATAACTTTAAATGTAAAACCTAAAGCTATAAAATGTCTAAAAGAAAAAAAAAGATAATATTTTTCTGACTTTAGGTTAAGCAAAGGTAACACCAAAAGCACAATCTAGTAAAAGAAAAAAGTGGTAAATTAGACTCCATCAAAATTAATAACTACTGCTTTTCAAGAGTTATTAAGAACATGAAAAGGTAAATGCAACCTGGGAGAAAATATTCACAAATCACATCTGATAAAGGAATTTTATCCAGAATATATGAAGTTCTCTCAAGACAAAATTAAGGAAGAAATTGAACCATTTAAAAACAGAAAAATGATTTTAATGGCGCCTCACCAAAGATTCAAAGATAGCAATGAACACACAGTCAGATATGCAACATTGCTGGTAGGGATGTGTGAATTAAAACTGCCATGTGGTACCACTGCTGGTGGGCGTGCGAAGTGATGCGGTTATTGTAACGTACGCTTACCAGATGACCCCACATTCTCACTCCTCGGTTTTTACCTGAGAGGCACGAAAACGTAGTCACACAAAAACATATACACTGATGTTTAAAGCAGCTTTATTCGTAGTAGCCAGCAACAGGAAAGGCCCAAATGGCCTTCACCTAGTGAAGGGATAAGCAAACTGTGGTGCATCCATATAATGGAGGACTGAGATGTACATGCAGTGGGAAGTGAGGAGAGCGGTCGGTCTGAAAATATAGTTCCTGACATCTCTTACTCCTCCTCCATGTCTCATCTTGGGTGCCGTTTCTTGTGAGAAGCCATAGGATGGGTTCATTTAGCAAAACTTTGTGAATATTGTCTCTGTCATTAAGGAACTTAAAAATTGACGGGTTGAATGAGGGAGACATAAAATAAATAAGTTCTAAGATTTAGAAATTTAGGTAACTGCTATGGGAAAAATAACCAGGGTGAGATGATAATGGGGTGATTTAGAAAGGGAGCCCCATGAAGGCCATTCCGAGCAGATACTGTTGAAAAATGATACTTGATGAACAAAAGCCAAGGAAGTGGGTGCACGCGGGCCAGGGAGACAGGGCGTCAGATGGGGACAGGAAAGGAGCGAGGCCACAGCTCAGCACTCCTCGGGGACTCAGTGACAAACTAGTGAAAAAAGTATATAAACAAACAAACAAACAAACAAAAAAAGATTCAAATTGTGCACAGCACATGATTAAAATGTTGGGAAATATTTTTAGAAGAAAAATTAGTTGAAATCACTTTTTAAAGGGATACATTTCAATCAAAAGTTGACATTTGTGATATTCCTCATTCGGGGGAGTTGGAAACAGGACAGGCATACCAAGGAAGGTTCTCACTGAACCCAGACCATCGTCACACACTTAAAGTCATGGTCACACGTTCCGAGGCAAGAGATCCTATCCGTGGTCTGAATTATCCCTGAAGGAGTGGTGTTGAGAACCTGGACTCTGTAACCACTGCCTGAGTTTGCGTCCTGGTTCTGCGCCTTTTTACGTATGTGTCCTCAGGCCAGTTACTTAACTGGGCCTCATGGTTAATCTGGAAAGTCAGCTGGTAAATTTAATGTGAGGGGTTGATGAGTTAACTAATTTGGTTAGTGTTTAGAAAAATACCCAGTATGTGGTATGTGCTAACAAGTGTTCGCTAGTATAATTATCGTATATGGAATGATAAAATGAAATCTATGAGAATGGTAATAGTATGGTGCCTACAAAAATGGTGGCTGTCACTGTGTTCTGTCTGGGTCAGGCTTTGGTGACAGGGAAATTTCACCGGTGCAGAAGCTTAAGATGAAGATTGGTGTCACAAGTGGGGCATTAGCTTTCAACTTGTTTCATGATTAAAAAGAAAAAAAAAGTTGGCAATCAGATAGAACCACCCAGCATGCTTGAAATCAGCTGTGTAAACTCTTATGCAGATTCTGCAGTGGCGGGAACACCTGGCTCTCTGGGTCATTTGGAGGTGTGCCTGCAACACCGCATCCTCTTTCCACTTGCAAACATTGTGGGGAAGCCAGGGTTGATACACCAGTTCCTTGAAGGCTTGGAGCCCCATAACGCAAAATCAGATGACCTTCTGAGAGGATCTCTCAGCCCTCAGTCCTGTCTGTAACTTCAGGTTAATAATGTCTGCCTGCCTCCTTCCTTTCTCATGAGCATATTATGAGAATTCATTAATGCTTCAAAGTACTTCAAACACCTCTACAAAGTGCTTTCTTGTTATCTTATTACATTTGATATCTCGCCAATCTTTTAAGAGATGTAAATCATGAATATTAAAATTCGTCTTGCATATTTTATGTTGTTTTTATTGCGATGAGAGAATATTAATTTCCTGGAGATTAGTACTTTGCCGAAGGTTGCCTTCACAGGTCTCTCCTGCGCCCCTTGTTAACCTCGTCCAGTGAGTGGGTAGTAAAAGGGTAAGACAGGACAGGTGGCATCTGCGTTGCGAGGGAAAGGGCGTGACAGCCCATCACCAGCTCCTTCCTTCCTCACAAGCTTAAACCACTTTGAGGAAAATTAAATGGAGAAAAAATATGTAGATTTCTTTAAATGAGTCGGATAATTCTTATAATGCCTTTTTGTCAATCAAATAGGCTATCCATTTTGTACTAAATTATATATTTTTGAGCCTAGCGACTCATAAAAATGTGGTTCAGAAGCGTCTACAGTTACTCATGCCTCCATGTGGTTTGTTTTTTTTTTTGGTTTTTATTTTTTCACGAGCTTTCTTCACTTGGAACGGCTGTCACCCCTCCCTTCACTGCCGCTGCGTTGAATTGAATGCCTTCTCATGTTGCAAGACTCAGTCCAAGCTTCGCCCTCTCCAGAAACCTACACAGATAGAGTGAACCATTTTCTGCTGGATAACCTCGTTAAACCCTGTACTATTTTGTGCACAATGTGTACAGTGCTTTATTGTGTTAAATCACTAGCATTCTTATTTTCTTCAGATATATTTTGTTTATCCTTAATATCTGGTTCTCATGGATGCTTATATCATGAATTGCATTCAGCGACTGCAACGCGAGAAGTGTATTTTTCTACTTTCTAGTAGAAGTTTGGTATTAGGTAGTCCGAGGCGGATATGCATCACCACTGACATCCGAGATCCAGGCTCTTCCCTTCTTTTTGCCTCATTACCTTTAGTCCTTGCTTATTTTCTCAAGGTCACCTCTCGTCCAACATGTTTTCAGGAGCATGATCCATCAAGTCCATATTCCAAGCAAGAGGAAGAAGAAGAAAAAGGAATGTCAGATGAGGATTTTACAGCAGCTGTCTTTATCCTTCGTATCGAGGGAATTTAATAGACGTGGAACTCTGACCGGCTTACATTTCAATGACCAGAAATTAGTCAGCGATTCCTTCTAGTTGCAAGGGAGTCTGGGAAATGTAGGGCTATAGATGGATATTTTACCACCTCAAACATCTTATTAGTCACTCGGGAAGAGAAGAAAATGTATGCTGGTGAGGGAACTAGCCGGCAGCTGTTGCCACAGTGTTTCGTGACTCTCCAGTGTATGAACAAATAAGGAACCGGTCCTAGAACCATTGCTGCGCATATGCGTGCTGACCCCGCAACTTATCTCCACCAGCGCGTTCACAGATTGGGATCTAACTGCGCGAAAGTGTTGCCTGGCTAGATTAGTTAGGTTTCTTACCTTGGTGTGTAACCGAATTTTATGTTCAGTTCTAGTAGCTTTTCTCAGACTAGGATAATTTATTATGATTATTTACCCGTCCCTAGTTTCCCACCTGTATGATGGGATTAATAAGAAAAATCTCCCTCAAAGGTTGTCCTGATACAATGAATTCGTGATGTAAAATGCTTAGAACAGTTTCGGACACATGGTAGGTGCTCATTAAATTATAGCTCTATTACGATAACAGTCATCGTAACTGGTGAACATTCACCGGAAGCTGACCCTGTTTCTGTCCTTCTGTCCCATGGGAGAAGCTGTGCACGTAGCTCGTGTAAGCCTCGTAACTCCCGTTAGGCGTCATTGTTATCAACCGCGCTGCGTTAATGAGAAGCCCAGGGATTAGGATGGGCAGGTAGTTAGCAGCCGCATCGCGCTCACTCCCACCTCTGAGTCCTCCCAGCTCTGAGTCCTCCCATCTGAGCACTGGCTGGTGTGTACTCGCAGCAAGCCTGCAGTGAAGGAACTGTCCTCATCCCACGTTTTCGGGTGAGGGCGCAAAGGCACAGGGGCCACCATACTTGAGCAAGGCCACACGGCTAGTACTTGGTGGCGGCAGGCTCTCCTCCAGGAGGCGTGACTGTGGGATTCCGTGTCTGTCCGCACCACCTGCCGCCTCCTGTGTTGCCGGGGCCAGGGTCAGCACCTGGGCTCCCCAACACCGGTACCTGGGCTTGTGCTTTTAACCGCCACGCTAGCTTCTTCCTTTCCATTTTCATCTTCTCTCTGTCCATTTCCTAATGGGCCGTTTTCCTCTTTTCTTGCTTTGGTACTAAGTAAGATTTATTGGAATTTTATATCTAAGCCTTCGAATAAAAATTGTTTAAGTACCTGACATGTGTGTATTAACGTATGTGGTCATGTGTTTGTGTACTCTAGTTAAAAATGACAATTTAAATCAATCAAAGTTGTCAAACTGAGAACTCTGATATGAGGCATTGTGTGTATTTATGGAAAGTATTCGGTAATCATCTTGTTTGGGTGTGCCGTTCTCACACCAGATGACAAATAAATAATCCCAGTAAGATTTATTCTTCTTTAAGACTCTCTAGAGAAAGTGCCTCCTTACATCTAACAGGATGATCACCAGTAAAGTCTTTACGCCTGTTCTTCCTGCACAAACCCCATGCGTGATCCTCTTCTGCCCCTCTTAATTCCCTTTAGTATACAGTATTTTTATAAAATACAACATACAGCCGTGTTAACGTATTTATTTTTAAATTGTCCGGATGCTTTTCAGGTTTCTCTGTTACTGATACTTATTGCCATAGGCCTATTAATGCCTCTTGCCTCTAAATCAAACAAATTTTAATTGCTTTATTTTTAAGTCATCTTAAAATAAATCATCAGTAAAACAAAATATATTGAAATTCAAATGGTTAGTTTGAGTGTTGATTGAACAGTAAGATTAAGATGAGCACAGTAGGTAGAACTAGAATGTTTCTTTGAATACACTTAACTACAGATTGCATTTGAAGGATTCCAGATGCGTTTAACTTTATTGATTACCAAAACCTATTGAAAAATAACGAAATAAGTAAATTAGATTTTATTTTGAAGGTTCTGGTGTATACTTACTTTTAAAGGTTTGGATGTTGTACATGATCGAAATTTTTAAAAAAGACAAAACGTTATTTCAGTTTGTATTTCTGAGCGATTTCTTGAGAAGTTGTTAGAGTTATAATAGAGTTTGCGGAAATACGGATATGCTAATTTGATTCTGAGTAGTCACAATATCCCAATATGCCTGTGCTACTGCTTTAAAAAAAATGATGTAATAGAGGCTTTTGTTTAGAAAACACAGCTTTTATAATAGTAAATACTAGTGGCACACTCCATCTGTGTGTGCCGGACTAAATTGCTTTCTTTTGTGCAACTGGTGAGGGAGATACTTTTGGACCGGCTCGAGGTCGTTTGGCAACCCTCATAGATGTGACAGCTGTCTCGTTCCTCTGGTGGCATTGCCGTGCTGTGCAAGAAGACAAGGAGCCAATCCAAATAACGCCATTCCCCTTTGAGAGACAGCTGGAGAGCCAAGAGCTTCTCTATTCTGAACTAGACACACACACACACACACACACACACACACACACACACACACACAGACACACACATTGTGCTTGCTTTTCAGTTGCCACAGTTGTTTTGTCCTTCACTGTATTGTACCACACATCTCTGCAGCCAAGCACAATTTCTATTGCCAAGACGGATGCTATACAATGAAGCTGAACATGGCGCATGCTGAAAGAGTTATGTGTTTGCAAATGATTACCTGTCATAATATGTTTCTCAATTATTTTCTAAATTACCACGAAAAACACAAGGTTAGAAAGGAAATCTTGGCATTTAGTCTTAGAAATTATCATTTTCACTAGGAAGCGATAGGAAAGGTGATGAATTTTGCCGTGCAGAACATAATCGTAATGAAATCCCAAATCGAAGGTTCAAAATCATATTATCAAGGATATTGCTTATATTGTAATATCTAATCCTGTTGAACTTTTTTTTTACAGAATTATCGGTGACTTCAAATCATTCAAATACTCAAACCTTCTTCAAAAATATCTTTTAATAAATGAAATAATTGGTGACATTATCTCGTAAGCAGTATAATGGACATGCTTATATCTGGATACCTCTATTAAGTACTTCTGATCAGAATCCTGGCAGCTTTATGAAGCTTAAACAACTCACAGTCAGCTCGCTGACACTTTCTCTTCTGTGCGGTGGGCGTCTCGATAATAATTGCTCCCTAGGAATAGCTCGCACTGTTCCCGTATGTGGATCTGGGAATGTTTTCACACCCTAGCTAATGTCCTCTGAGGCAGAGACTTTTCTTCTCAGTGGCACCTGCTCTTCTGTGCCTGAATCCACAGCTGAGATGTGAGAACAACCAGTCCTTCGAAAGGCGGGTTTGAAGCAAACCGATCACAGTGGGTCACGTCTGGAGGTCGCTGTGATGCCGTGTAGAAACCCTCTCTGCACCGAAATGCAGATTCTCTTTATCTTGCAATAGGAACTTCCCACTTCCTGTTTCATCGTAAAACTTTGTTCATAATTGTTTTTTACCTGTGCCTATATTTGGCCCTATGTGTCACATACTTCTTAATGTTTTTTTCAGTTTTCTGTGTATTACCACAGGCTTCTTATGATCAAGAGAATGCTTTTTTTTTTTTAGATGCTTTGCTCTTAAGAAGTACTTATTTATGTATAATATCATACATCAGTGATAAATTGAAAAATTAAGGGATGTTCATATGAATGCCTATGAAATGTCAGAGGCATTGTGAAGTTTAATTACAGTTGCTGCCCCTCCCCCAAAAGTGACAGCAAATGGTATGATATGCCTATTAATAAAAATACATTTTTAGTATTGGATCGCATTGCGTTAAAATACTTTAAACTTATATTTATTTCCTTTTTATTTATTTATTTTTTCAATTTCAGTTGACATACAGTGTTATGTTTCAGGTATACAACATAGTGATTAGCCATTTATATAACTTAGAAGGTGATCACCTCAATCACTCTAGTACCCGCCTGACACCATACCTACTTATTACAATATCACCGACTATATTCCTTAAACTTATTTTTAGGAGGCTGCGGCCTATCTTTATGTACCAAAGGACCGAAGCATCCATGATCTCTTTCCTCACTTTAGCTCTCACTTTCTCTTTCCTTTGTCACTCCAAACTTGAAAAAGTTCCCAGCCTTTGCTTAAACATCTTTGTCATCGGCTCGCCTGAATATGCGACTCCAGTTTCTCCCGTGGCAGACCACTTGGTATTGTCCCACAGGTCACTGATGTTCTGTCCGTTTCTTTCCTATGAGCTCAGTTATGGATGCTTTTTATCGCCATGTCTTCAAATCCGCTGCCTCTCTTTCTGCCTTGTTCAATCAGCTGTTGATCCATCAGTGTTTGTTTATTTAAGATATAACAACTTTCTTCTCCATATATTCCCTTTGAGACTCTTCAGCATTCATTTCTCTCCTCGCCTTGGTCATGTTTTTCTCAACTCCCATGAACCTTTGGAGCATGTTTGTAATGGTAACTAAATGTCGCCTGCTGTTTTCATTGCATTTGTCATTTCTGAATTGTTTTCAATTGATTGATTTTTCTCTTGGTTATGGTTATTCTCCAGTTTCTCTGCGGCCCTAGTAGTGTCGTTGTTGTCGGATTTCAGACATTGCAGATTTTGTTTTTTTAGCTGCTAGATTTTGTTGTATTCCCTTAAAGAATGTTGGACTTTCTACAGGCAAGCAGATAGGTTACTTGGGATCTAGCTGATCTTTTTGAGTCTTGCTTTTAAGCTTCGTGAGTAGGACCCAGAATAGCCATGACTCTACGAGTAAGTGACCCCCACTGTGATGGCAGTACTCTTCCGATGACTCTACCAGATGTCCCCTTCCCCCATGTTATGAAGTCTCTCCACTCGTGGTGGTGAGAATGCAAACCATCCCAACTCTGAGAATTTTGGATATTGTAAACTTCACAATGTACAAATATGAGTATTCACTGATAGGTTTAAGTTAGCCTCTCTGTAAACCTCTGGAGCTCTGTCTGTGCAGCTCACTTCTGTCTGGCATTCTGCAAATTCTTCGCCCCTCTACACTTCGCTTTTTGTCTCTCCAATTCACTGAGATTCTAGATTTTATTTAAGTTCTCCCCTGTGCTATAGTCTCAAATCCTACAGTTAAGTGCGCTGCGTCAAATCTTCGTTTGTGTTATTTCTCACTGGGATCACAATCCTGCCCTACCTGTGGCCCAGTGTCAAGCAACAGCTGTTTCTCTCTGTGGCTTTCTAGATTACAGTAGAAGGGCGATTTCCATAGCGGTTAATCCTTAAGTGGAAATCTGAAAGTCTCAGATATAGGTAGGCACTTCGCCTGCTCCATATAATCTCTGCAACTATCCTATGACATAGATGCTAATATTGTCTTTATTTTATAAAAGATGATACTGACCCTAAGAAAGTTTGATTAACTTTCTCAAGATCATTGATCTGGTATATGGCAAGTCAGGATTCCAAGGCTCGTTTGATTTCAAAGCCCGTGCAACACAAAAACGTTCTTCTGATATCTCAGTCAGATTTCCAGGTTAACTGGAAATAAAATTATTCGTTAAAAAAAAAAAATTCACCAGAAGCTGAGTGCTTTAAAAAATGATCCTTGATAACCCTGTTACTGAATTTTTCTTGGAATACCTTGAGCATTACTTTTAAAATCTCATAAAAAAAACGAAGCATCGATAGACAAAACCTTTTCTATCCATATTTGCTCTCTCTTCTGTGTACCAATCCTCCACTACTGGATTCACAACATATTTAATTATCCTTTATTTTTAATACATTTATATACACAGTAGAAATTTTAATAAATGTTGATTTAATTTCTTTCCTTTGAAATGATGTGTGTTGTTACGTGGGATGACCTCCATTGCATCTCACCGTCAGGCAAAGAGCTATAAGCAGTCCCTTCAAGCCTTTGCAGTTAATTCCCCGAAGTAATGAGTCTATAAAAGACTTGGGTTGGTGGTACCGGGGTCCCTGCGGTTAAAGCCAGACCAGCAGTTGAGCTGATTGTGACGAAGGGGATGATGGTGATGACCACAGGGGCTACTTTTTAATGAGCACTTTGCAAATGTTATTTTGTGACATTTCTCAGCAGAGGGCTGTTGAGGTATAGCCCTCATTTTACAAATGAGAAAACTTATGCCTAGGAAGGTTAATTAACTTATCCCAATTAATTAGCATACCCCAATCACATAGCCGGTAATTTCCAGTCTGAATTTAAACTCGTAACTGATGGCTCAGAAACAAAAATATTGCTGTGTAGTGCATTATTTCACCAAGCGAATAAATGAGGTGACATTTACACAAGGCAGAATGCAGCAGTCCAAGTCTTACACAGGTTGATTCAAAAAGAATTGAATACTTGCAAAAATGTATTGCTAAGTGACCACTTATAGCCGAACAACTAATATTCAGCAGCAGATGCTAGAGTTATCCTTACACGTTATCCTACTAAAGGGGAGTAGAGCTTTTGGCTCTACCTGCATGTTCCTGAGTGAATAATAGAAGCCGTTATATAATTACATGTAACTTATATGTTATGTAATATACGACGATGTAGTAATATATTTCAAATAGTTCAATTCTGTTTCCATCATCTGGAAGATAGCAGCTTCTCGGTGACAGTCCCTCACTGCGGGCCCTGTTTCCTAAGCACATTTTCCTGTACTTAGGGTTCCATTTCAGTCTTTCGCACATACAGCTCAAAGATTAGTTGAGGAAATCAGACGACCAAATCAAATTATAACAGAAAGTAGAGGTTTTCGTTTTAGTGTTTGTTTTGAAACACATGTCATGGGGATTTGGACTGGGGGCGGACAGTTGTAAGCGATCAGATGAGGCTTCAGAGGGGTGATCCATCCGACATGGGCTTTGAAACCATGGCTGAATTTTCAGCAACTTTGTAGAATGTGACTATATTACCTCCTACCTCTTTAAGTGGTCTTAGTAGATCCTAATATGAGTTTTGACCTTCAAATAAACTGTTTTGGTGTTCTGAGGAATCCTGTGATCAGAAGTGATCGGCGATCTCAGGAAAGGGGCCCAGTCATCTTCCACTGCCACCTCTCTGTCTCGGCCTGTCATCCTCTCTAACCTGCCCTGCCGTCACATTCTCTCATCTCCAAATGCGATACTCGGTTACGTACACCCCTCCACTGACACAGGGGCGGGGTTCGGGCCAAGAAGAGGTGTTCTCAGGACTCTACCAGAACTTGTTAAGGACAGGTTCCAGCTCTGATTTAAAAAAAATGTTCTGAAGCTCAGTGGCTTGTTAAACAGTATTATTTTGTTTTTTCTGCCAGTCTCTGGGCATAAATATGTGTATATATAATCAGTTTAACAGATAAAGTAAGTGTGCCCCTTCCAACTCCCTTAGTGACTAGGTTTGATTCATTGTTATTTGATTTCTCAAATTCTTATTACTAATGCACTGTTTGTGTGTGTGTGTGTGTGTGTGTGTGTGTGTGTGTAATTTCAGTCAGGTCAATGATTTTAGAATAAAAGGAAAAATTATTTTGGCACCTTTCCTCAACAATTTTTATTTTTTTATTCCTAGGGAAAAAAAAAGTATACTTTATGAGGTAGATAAGACACCATAAGTAAGGTAGGATGCCCCGTAAGTTATTTATCCAGTTAGAGCAATATGTTTTGGTTTAACAACACACATATTTTTTATTACAAGTAGTAACAATGAACATTTTTTTATTAAAACTTAGAACTTTTCCATGTGAAAATAGCTCAGTCGTTAATGGGCTGTAATCTCTAGTGTTTAGCAGTACTAGTAGAGGGTCATTATTGTAATTACGCATCAGGAAAATTAGCTGACATGTACTCTTTCTCTTTGGCACTGCCTGCCTCCATCAAAAACTTTTTCCAATCAGTTCTCGGTGCTGCTGTCAACCTTTCTTTTCACCTATGGCTTTGATCTCAGGGTCATTTTCACTATAAAGAAAGACAGGTCCAAATCCTCCCTCTGCATCAAAGCCTTTAACTAGCTCATCTAAGATTTTTCATTTCCTTCCGCCTTCATTTATTCCTGCCCAGACTCTCTAGTTAAATAAAGTCCGTGTCCTTGAGGTACCTGGGTCCGGTCACTCAACTGTCTCTCTTCTGCAACTTCAGGCCACCCGACTCTGAAATGCTCTGTGCCTATATCTGGCCGATACATGAAACTCTCTCCAGTCTGTAAAGTATAAAACAAATAAGCAAAAACCTAAAAATTATGTCATCAAACTAATAAGAGACTGGAGATTTTGCCCTTAATACAAATTCTGGCTTTCCCTTTGCAGCTCCGAATCTAATCTTGCTTTATTTAGACACGACGTAAAAATAACTTTTTGGACATGGTGTATATATGTGTTTCGAGGGACTGAATTTACAATGAAGTTCAGTAGAGCTGAAATTCACTATCAGCACCGCCAGTTTGCATGCTGTCTTGGGTAAGCCCGCCTCCCTTGAAAAACATTTTTTTACGTGTAAAATGGCGATAATACTTACCTTGAAGGCTTCTGTACGAATTTAATAGGATAATGTGTATTGATCATTTACATCAGCGCACAAATTCTACTTTCTGTAATATATTCCAAATTACAAATTATTTAGTAAATAACCTTACATAATTCTTCACATTGACCATATACTACTCAATTTTTCTCTTCCTTAGAAAACTAAAACCCCACAGAAATCTAGACTCGCAATTTCTCCTTCCTTTCTCCCTATTCTAATTAGACTTCTGAGAACTTCTCCTCTATTGTTGCCTATTTTTAAGTAATTATTCAGGCCCATGGCTTTATATACCACTATCCGTTGGTGAGTACAAAATTACCGTCTCCATCCCTGTCTCTCTCCCTTACTTTTGACCTTCTATATTCAGCTGCCTTCTGGAAAGATAGTGGGATGGGCAGTAGGCATCTCATGTATCACATGTCCAAAACAAAACTCTAAGCAGTTTTGCCAAACCTGCCCTTCCCCAAAAGGCTGTCGCCCAGTACACAGCACTGCTAATCTAGCTCAGTAGCTAAGGACAAACATCTTGGAGGCATGTCTACTCATAGTCTCATTGAATCCATCAGCAAATTCTGTGAACTTTCCTTCAAGCCGGACCCCGAATCTAATCACTTCAGACATCATAGCCTCTCCTCACAGACACCATCATCCCTCACAGACTCTTGATGTAGTAGGCTCCTAATGGGTCTTTTCCCTTAACTCTTCAACATCTAGAATTCCGTCGCCGGCTTTTTACGCAGCAGGCAGTGATTCTTCTAAAACTCACATCGGCTCTATCTAAAGTATCTAATGCATGCCCATCGCACTCAGGATAGAATTCAAAGTCCTTTGTAAGACCCGCGACACACTCCCGATGTGATCGGTAGCTCTCTAAGCAGACGTTCTACCACCCCAATGCGCTAACGGCGCTCCAGACACGTGGGCTTCTGGAACGTTCCTTGAACGCTGCCACTGGACTCCCTGCATCAGGACCTTTCGCTTCCTGGCCTTTCTGCCCGGAGCCCTTTCATCGATTTAGCTCGCTTCAGCGTCATGTCCTCTGTCATGGTTTCCCCGGCCACCCCCCGTAACACACCACCTCCCACTGCTCTGCTTTGTGCTCGTCCGTGGCGCTCATCGGATATTCGGCATCAGAGATAGGTCTGCTTCGCACTATGCCTGCCACAGCCCGTCCTGCTATCTAATCAGGACCCTTTCTCACGTCAGTCCCTGCCTCCTCATTTTCACTTCATGCGACCATCCGCCCTTATGTGGTGTGTTGGTTAGAGTTCTTCAAAGAA
>NW_011889011.1:814372-821912 GCF_000151845.1 Pteropus vampyrus
ATTTTAATAATGTTTTATTAAATATTGTTTATAATAGGTATTGTATTCATATGAATAATTTATAAGATATATAAGTTTACATTTTAAAATCTACTTTAATAATATATATGTTTTTAAATTACCCTATTTCCTTTGAACTTTATTAGAAGATTAACAGTGCAGAAAAATGTTCTGATATTTTCATATCTAAAATATATTAAATATCTTTGGAAAGAAATTAAGTCTTATTTCTAAGCCACAGCATATATTTGCACATACTGGCTTTTTAAAATGAAAATGATCATTTTTTTCCTCCAGGTACTGAAAACGCAGCTCAGGGGGCTGCAGAACTTACAGACACAGGGAAAGATTTATGGACACGTTATTTCATTCTCGGGTCTTATTTCAACTGTTACCCAAATAGCTTTGTTAATTCAGCCCCAAACCCTTTCCACGTCTACAGCAATCCTCAGGGAAATTGAGTTACTAATATAAACTAAAATAATAAATGTTGTTTTTCCTCATTTGCCACATTTTACAGCAACCTAGAAATGTGTGCTATGAAACAATGAGAAAGAAAGAACATTTCTACAACTAAAATTCATTCGTCCATTATTGCATTTCCATATATTCTTGTTGGTATTTGGGGCGTTCTTTGCTTTGTAAATGTGTTCTCATTCTCACCTGCTGCCCCTCTGGCTTCAGTTGACAGTGTGTGATAATGTGTCACTCATAAAGTCCCCATGAATATAGTGCCTAGTGCCACATGTGTTCTCAATAAATGATTATCGAGGTTACCTTGTAAAAGTTTACCTAAAAGTCCCTTATGTTTCAAGACAGAGTATGTCACGGTTGTGGCAACTGCCTCATAATTAATGAATGCCATAATGCTGTGATTTTAGTGGGGGTGGGGGTGGATTTTGAAACAGAAATTATTGCGAATGGAATATAATTTTAAGGAAAGATATGAACTCAGTCACCCAAGAGCAAAAGAGTGTTTTAGGCTGTGTGAAGGTCATCTAAAGTGTGAAGGTTACCTAAATCATAACTATCTCAGCATAATCGTCATCATCATTATCATCTTATTGGTGAGGATCCACTTTGTACCAGGCACTTATAGATGCCTTTCATGTCATCCTTTACAAATCCTGTGATAAAAGAATTATCTCCATTTTACAGATGAGAAAATTTAAGTTCGCGAAGATAAATAAGTGTCTTTATATCACACAGCAGCTAAGTGATAAATCCAGGATTCTGACTTGGTTCTAAATTCTGAATTCCACTTAGTATATATCGTGTGGCTTCCTCGAATGGCAATGTCGTCATCACGGATGGAGCAGTACCATTGTTTTATGTCCCTGCCATCTAGGCCGGCATCCATGTTCCCAGGCAAAGCATGCCATTCAAAATACTCACCAACTGGCGTGTCATGGCATGACCCAACGAGAATGGGCGCCGCAGCTTATCAGAATGGACTCCGGCCATAAGTGACATTCTGACCATTCCAGTGCACACTCAGCTACAATCAGTCCTGGACCTGGGCTGTAACCCTTTGAAATGTGCAGCATTATGTGTACGTGTGGATATTATTGTACATTTTTTCTCTGTGAAGAAGTTTATTCTCGTCCAATTCGCACAGTTTTTTTTTTTTTTTTTTTTAACCTCCGAAGACTGAAACTTCTGTTGGGTGGTAGACTAGATTAGACTAGATTAATCGGCCTGACCAAATACACACACACACGCACGCGCACGCGCGCACACACACACACACACACACACATATACGTATACACACACATATATATGTAACACATGCATATACATACACATGTATATACACATACACACATACACATTTATTTATTTGGGGGGAGATAGGATAGTATTAAGACAAAGGAATTCCTGAGGTGACAGGAAGTATACTTATGGGACAGGGTGGCAGGAGAAAAGGGAGGCTGAGAGACTGTGAACGCTCTGTGGTTTGGGGTCTCAGGGACGACTCCTGCAGGGGTAGCCACAGACTTCACGCTAAGAGGGAGGCTTGTTTTAGAGACTGTTGTCTTAATTCTGTTTCCCAAAGTAACTGGGATGCAGGTTTAATTCTCTTCTCCTTAATCCTGAAGCCTGTAAAACTGTCAGGGTCATTTTTCTTTTCTTTAGTTAATTAAATCAATGTTGTTTTCTTTTTCATTTGTTTATTTGTTTGTTTTTGACTTTATAACTTGGACTTTTATCATCCACATAAATAAAATGCAGGGGAAAGCTTCTTTCCTAAATGTTATTAAAATAGTTTTGCTTTTATATATTTACTCTATAATTTGAACAGGAGTTCATTTTATAATATTTTAAATGACATTTATAACAAAATTAGAATTAATTTTATTAAATTCTCTGAATCATTCATCATACCAGGAAAAGTTTAATAATTAAACTGTTAGATATTTGAAAATAAAATTAGCATGTTTAATTTTATTTTATTAAAGGTTCTGCCTTCTAATAAAATGGCATATTCACGTTCCACTTGGTACATGAAGAAACATTCCAAGTTTACTCTTATTTAGCGTTCTTGTTCTATTTACTATTTTCCTTGGGTAATAACTACAGAATATATAGCTCGAGGAAAAAAAAGTCAGCATTTATTCAATGCTGTTTTATTCATTCTTCTGGCTATTTCATTCTGTATTATATATGTAACAATGTCACCGTGTTAAGTTTATAATACTTAAGCAAATATATTTTATTACCAGTTGTAAACATCCATCTGGATTTGAATATTTAGTTCAAGGTAACTTTGGTCATATTGCTTTCTTCAATACTTCCTAAAATGTTACAGATTCCAACAAAATTTTATTATAAATAAAATTAAAGTTCATCTAACAAGCCTGGGAAATATTAATGATGTTGAGGCGAGGAACACAAAACCACCAAGTGAATTCTGATACTATAGGATAATATAGTGTTGCTTCTGAGACTTTGTTTAGCCCCTGGTTTCATATTCGTCAGTTTTACAAAAACCTTTGATCAGCAACTGTATAATATTACCCTTCAGATAATTTGGAAAAGTTAAGCATTAGTCAAGTATGCATTTTAAAGCATCCATTTACCTTTTAAGTTAATTGGGGCCTATTCAGTTGTCTTTTCAAAGTTGTCTCAGGACAGCTTTTCTCATTAAGATCCTTCTAGCATAAATGCACGACCGAAAAAGCGTCGTGCGCCTCACTGTGTCCCCTCGAGTCAGGCGTGAGCCGGTCTCGCTGGCTGGTGCCGTGGCTTACACATGCCGCCATTTGTCTCGCTTTTTGCCAAGTACTGTGTTCTAGGTGTTGTTCTTATACCTTCCAAATCCACAGCCTTGGTGAGTTATCCGTAGTCGAGGAGAGCACACCTCCGAGCTGCATGGTCTCGCAAACACAAGCATATGCAAAACAGGTCAAAGAACCCTTTCGGTGATGTGCAATGATGACTTATTACCATCTACTTTATGTCTTCATTTACTGCTTGAGCACATTTATATTTTGTACTGTATGCTGCACCTCGCAGAAGGTGCTAGCAAGACTCTTGTGAATGAAAGAGACGTGGCTCTTGCTCTCGTGAAGCCCGTGTTCTCGCCCCGAGGATGCTCAGTGGTGGCCGCGGTGAGGCTGAGTGTGGGAAGGTGGAAGGTTCCGGAGGGGCTCAGAGCAGGAGAGGCCACGGGAGTTTTGGCAGATGCAAGTCTCGCTGAAGATGAGATATTTCGTTCGAGTAAGATTTCTCAGCAGGAGAAAGGCTGAGGTAGAGAAATCATAGGACACTGAGGAAACTGTGAAGAGATGAGAAAGTGTATAGAGCTTTCAGGGAACCGAAAGGTTCTGCCCCAGCTGGAGCGGAGAGTGACAGAGCGATGGCCGCGAGAGGCAGGGAGGCGTGGGGAGGGTCCCTCCTCTGGCACGTTGACAGTTACCAACTGCGTTCTCATCGTTTACACGGGCGCTGGCAAAGACACCTGTCAAGGACCGTGGGATTCGTATGGCTCTATCGGACTGAAACTGTCAAGTCTCTTAATTTACCTCTTTATTTAGTAAAATAATTTTTTTAAAGACATCGATTTATTCAAAATACTGGGCAGTTATAAAAATTGTTGTCATTTCTAGATAAAGTTCCGAATGTAGTTGGCGTCTCTATGACTCTCGGTTAACAGCGCATGCTTTATTTTAATGTTTCCCCATTTACTACGTCCAGTTCTTTCTTCACTGCACTTTCTACACCCCCACCCCCCACTCCGGCCATTCCTGGGATGTGAAATTGTGCTTCAAGTGCTCGCTTCTACTGCTTCTAGAGCAGCGTAGTGAAGAAGAGAAGGAATATGATTATAGCATGTCTGCAGATTAGGAGGACTTTGGGTCCTTAAGCTTCCTCCGATTTGCATTTTTTTAAACTCATCTTTCTCACTCTTTAACTCATTTTTGCTAGACAGGAATCACACGGGGTCATATTCCAGAAGTAACAACTGAGTTGGCAGTGTGACAGCCTCTGGGCATCAGGCTTTGTGTGGCGTGCCCGTGAGGAGTCATTTGGTATTGACTACCCTAGGCAGCTAGTCAAAGCCGCAGCCTGTCTTGCCCTTGTAACTGAGTATGAACCTTGTAAAATTGATTTTTTTTTGCAAAGTGCACTGATATTATCTGACAGTTATTTCAATGTATGTCTTGCAATCCTTCAAGCTTTGAACAAGTATCTAGCTTAGTGGTTTTAGGGATGGATAATAAAAGAAGAGAAAGAACCGCGGGCTCATAATCGAGCGGGACACCCACGCCGATGCACATAATATCTGGTCTCGATTTTAGTTATTAACCGCAGTATATCAAAGTACGTTTTACCAAGACAAACAAACAAACAAACAAACACCAACTTTTAACTGAATTAACACAAACTGTGGCCCAGTGAGGAAACATAGGAAGTTTGAAATGTAATATGGGGAACGTATGCGATCAGGGAATGCTCATCCTTCCTAGAAAAAACCCGAGATGGGTTCATTAAAAGATCAGACCATCGGCTGGATAGACTTCAGGGCACAGAAGAGAGAGATTTCTTGACTGGTCCAGAGAAATTCAAGTTTTAACTCAAGGGGCTCCGAGAATAGGCGCTAAAGCTCCAGAGAAAGACACACGTGGCATTTGTCTGACTCTTTATTTCCACGTCTCCGTGTCTTTATTCTAACGGGTCATAATCACCCCTGGAACAGGCACAGCGTCTGCTCTGTGCACTGAATCTGCAGTCCCTAGAACGGTGCCTGAGACATGGGAGAAGCCCAGTAGACATCACTCAGATGTCTAAAATAAGTGTTATTGTTGCAGGCACTTAAGAAGACTCATTTTTCTTTTGGTTTGTTTGCTTTTTAATATTTCATGTGTCAGAATGTAGGAAGGAAGTAGCTAGGATATATCCCGAGGGTCATAGTTATGAGAAATTCTTTTAGAATATTAAAATTTTGAAGATGCTGGTCTATCCGTATTGTTGGATATAGATGATGGTTTTGAATAGTAAGTTATCTCATTGTAATATTAGTCTTGATTTGTAATTACACCTGATTGGGTTAAGATAAATGAGGTATATCTTTTATAACCATTTATTGTAGCTAAGTGGACAATTTGGAACCAGATTTATCAGAGATGTAACTATAAAAATATTGAAAATTTGATATCGATATAAGATAGCTTACCATTAAACGGTGTTAATGATTTTAACACTTATAACCCTTAACTTTCTAAATATCGTTTTGCCTTTATAATGAAAAATACTATTTTTTCTTGCTAAAAATGTAAATTTATTTAATTCTTCAGTAGAAGACTTGTGAAAATATTTACTAGACAGACAGATGAATTCCATTCCCTAACACATTTTTAGAAGTGCATCCAAATAACATAATGCCACTGTAAATCACCTTTTTCAGTGAATCTCAATATATCTCTTATGGTTACAAATGTATTAAGAGCACATAGACTTTATATACTAAAAAACTGTAGGAGCCAGAAAGAACAGTCAGGTCTGGAGTTGTCTGAGACAGATTTAGAAAGGAAAACAATTAAGAACCATCACTGTTTACTATTGACTCATTGCCCCAGACTTTTCATGTTATTGATAAGCATGAATGAAATTGATTGTCCGGTGTTATAATAATAGTAATAAATGAACTACTACTACACATTCTGCTGATATCACAGTTAATGTGTAATTTTACTGTTCCAGAATGAACCACGGTGATATTTCTCACATAATTTGATCCTTTCCTAAATAATGATAAATTATTTAAGTGAAGTAAGGCTCTAAAATTGCTCTAAACTAATTAAATTGGGTTTTGGCAGCAACGATTGGGGGAAAAGTAAGAATCTTTGAAGACCTTTAAAAAATGAATTTCATTACATTTATGCAGCATTCCGTTTAAAAAACTGAGTAATTATTCAAGATGACTAAATCTAGATAGCGTGGACACATGCAAGGATAGGCATTTGGTACTGCTTCCTATTTCAGAATAAGAAGCCTGCGACATTGAAACCTAATTTTTTGGCAAATAGGGTTGTGATCTCTGCTCAGTTTCTTCTCTAAGCAGTAACTCTTTGGCACGTCTAGGGTTTTACCAAACGTACAAGTGAATAAGTCAGCCCTTTGGCAGCTTCGAGGATGCTGGAGAAGACATGAGACTCCTGAGACAGACAGGTGCTCGGTTACCCGCGTCACAGCACGTGGTAGGAGTTTCAGCACCCTTGTGTTGGTTTCCATGCCTCCCAAGTCCTGTGGAGGTGACGTAGAGGGCTCCCAGGAGGTACCGTGTGCTCAGAGGGTTTGCAGCACACTGAGGAGCACAGAGCTTGGAGAATTTGCCAAGACAACAAGCAGCTGTTGTTTTGGGGGTGGGCAGCTGGTTACCTGGTTCTTTGGGGCTGATTGCTGCAAACCAGACAGGATAGAGAGCGCTCAGAGCCTCGCATTCTTGGCACACCCAGCAGCAATGTGCAGAGTCCCTCGGGGCCATCGCAGGCTGCCTCTCCCAACACCTTCACCTCAGGACCCAGCCGAGAAGTTGACCTGAGGACAGTAAGAGCAGAAACAGAATGTGCATGTGTCCATGTAGAAGCTCGCTCTAGGTCCAGTGTGGAGACTCTTAAAACCCTGGAATATAGGACCCCTGGAATCACAGCCAAAGCAAATGATAGTTATTATTTTTGCTTATGAATAAACTCTTAGAAATCACACCAATTATATATACTGGCCCTGGAGAAATACAGTGATGAGTATCTATGAGAAAAGCCTGTGTCTGCATAGATAAGTTTCTGCATGGCAGAAGCGACACTTTCTACTTCTTTTTCCCATGGTGCTCAAAAATAGATTTATGTTAATCAGCTTCGTGTCTCTATTTCATAAGAGGGGATAATACATTAGATACTGTCCACAGCACACTCTTTCTGTTGCCGCTAATAGGTGAAGCTGTTTCTAGCAGTGGCAGGTCATCCACATCCTACAGGCTCTGACTGTCCCTAGCAGGTGCCACCTCTGACAATGCTCACCTCCGTTTTAAGTATAG
>NW_011889011.1:821962-826354 GCF_000151845.1 Pteropus vampyrus
CCATCGCAGGCTGCCTCTCCCAACACCTTCACCTCAGGACCCAGCCGAGAAGTTGACCTGAGGACAGTAAGAGCAGAAACAGAATGTGCATGTGTCCATGTAGAAGCTCGCTCTAGGTCCAGTGTGGAGACTCTTAAAACCCTGGAATATAGGACCGCTGGAATCACAGCCAAAGCAAATGATAGTTATTATTTTTGCTTATGAATAAACTCTTAGAAATTACACCAATTATATATACTGGCCCTGGAGAAATACAGTGATGAGTATCTATGAGAAAAGCCTGTGTCTGCATAGATAAGTTTCTGCATGGCAGAAGCTACACTTTCTACTTCTTTTTCCCATGGTGCTCAAAAATAGATTTATGTTAATCAGCTTCGTGTCTCTATTTCATAAGAGGGGATGATACATTAGATACTGTCCACAGCACACTCTTTCTGTTGCCGCTAATAGGTGAAGCTGTTTCTAGCAGTGGCAGGTCATCCACATCCTACAGGCTCTGACTGTCCCTAGCAGGTGCCACCTCTGACAATGCTCACCTCCGTTTTAAGTATAGTAATTCATCCTCTGATCGTAAAGGTGCCACAGACCTAGACACGAGGCGTCTCAGCCATCTGCCGTCACTTATACCTTCGTTCAACAGATGCTTAGAGTGCCCGCCATTTATCACCTCTGAGTGTGGGGGTAGCTCTGCCTGGTGACTGTCGTCAGTCATACCCAGGTTCTGTCATTGATCTTTCATGGCTTTGACCGTTGTGCCCTGCCTGACATGGAAGAGGTGTTCTCCAGCGACTGCCACTTTACATGTGTAAATGACAAGCTGTGATTGGTCGAGCGGAGAGAGACAAGCAAAGCGGGCGTTGGGCCTTTCCCCCAATTTTCCCCCCGGAGCTGTTTCCTAATCCTCTCTTCGAATCCCCACTTGTGCATTTCCTGAACCTGAGACCATTTTATTTCCTTCAGCTTAAGTCTTTTGTAGGAAAAAAAATATTGTCGCTGATGAAGATATAATATTAATATATACACATTGCCAGTCAAATAGAACAAAACACCACGTCAGTGAAAAATTGAAAAAACTTAATTGGAAGTACTGTGTCCTTGAGAGCCGTAAGTGGAGCTGTTTTTCCCCTCCAGGGTGAGGCGCCGTCCAGACCCCCGCGTTGTCGCTTAGAGGCCTTGGGTCTGGAGGCTGCAGCCCGCAGCGATGGCGCGGATGGCTGCTTGAGTCTGGGGTTCGCTGCATCGCGCCGGCAGCGTCTCCCGTTGCTATGTCTGTGAGCCGTTGGTGTCATTCTTATTAAGTCAGAACTGATGACGAAGTGTCACATTCCCACAGGACAGCTGGCGGCTCGGAAGATGGCATTTTGGAGCATTACTCAGTATCTATAATAAACGTACTTGACGCCGGCCAAACTTTCCCACGTGGACGTCTGACACCACTGACCGTTTCCTCCTCCGTAGGCTCGTCTTTCCACGGCCTCCCTGACTTCGGTGACCCCGTTCAGGGTCGCGTCCCTTCTCGGTCCTTCCCCGACAGCCCCTGGCTCGGGTCTCTCGCCGACACTCCAAAACACAGGCGTTTCTCGGGGTCGTTTGCTTCTTCCTCGCCTCCCTACGCTGGCCCGCTCAGCGAGGGCACTGCCACCTTGCACTTGAGGAGACTGACCTGCAGCTAACTCTCCAATCTTCATTTTCAGTGCTGTGGCACTTAGCAGAACCGAAGCAAATCTGCACTATTCTGTGATTAATTTTCACTTAGATGTCTTCAAAACACCTTAAATTCAAAATGTGTCACAACCACACCCATAACCTCTACCCTCAGACTCCCTTCACTCAGCCTCAAAACCTACTGTTATCTTTGACTTTTTCCCATTTGATTTGTACTTCAAATCCAGTTTGACAAGTTTATCGACTTTTTTTTTTTTTAACATAATATCCATTGTATTCACCCATAGCTTCAACTCTTTATTGCTTGTACTTAAGATGTCATGTTGAACTCCCAGGCTCGCTGATTTAAACTGTGCCATAACCCTTCCCAGTCACAGAATGAGAAATCTCACTGGCTTTTTAAGAGTGAGTTTAACACGGGGAATCAGTTGTACTAAGAGAGGAGGATGCACGAAAATGCTACTCCTCCTGGTCTCAGAGGAACGACGGGTAGAGATCAGATGTATCGGAACCGAGAGGTTTGCCGGCGGGAGCGCTCAGGGCTGGGGTTCATGACGAGACTAGTGCTCAGTTTAGCCGACGCGAGCACCTGCTCGCTGTGCGGAGAAGCTGCCACCCCGGCGTGACACGGACTAAACGTCAGCCAAACGGGAAGGAAAGCCCTCCCCTCGGTCTCCGTCTAGGGCCTTCTTTGGATTTAATCTAACAAAAGCCAGCTGGCAAAAAAAAAAAAAGTATAATTTAATATGTTAAACCCCAACCAAAGCATGAATTCTCTAGAAGGGAGACTAGATGGCCGGTTTGCGGATGAGAGAAAAATTGAAAAAACATAATTGGAAGTACTGGGCAGAGTGCCCGTGCATCCTTTTGCATAGCTGAACTTCCTTTCCACGACAGTGAAGCCCCCAGGGGGACCTAGCAAGAAACAGCTATTCAATGCCCGAACTCTCCGAGCCGCCCCTGAAAATCGGAAGACGTAGGTTCCAACGAGCGTGCTGTCCCTCTCTGGGATATGCTCATTCTTTTAGTGTATTCTTAATTCCAAAAGAGCATCTTATGCCCTAAGAAATAAATTAAATTATAAAATTAACCACCAAATACAAACATAAGGAAACGAAGAAATGGAGGAGGGAGTAGTTATTACAACAGAGAGAGAGAGAAAGAGAAAGAGAGAGAGAGAGAGAGAGAGAGAGAGAGAATGAGAATGTTCCTAATTGATACAATTCTCATTTCTGTAACTAGTAATGATTATAGATTTCTTTATTAACGTCTCCTTTCTACAGCCCATCCCATGTCACCTCCCAGGAAGCATCATCTCAGGTTGTAGGTTTCTTTAAAAATTATTTTATAGGATGACCCAAATCTTCATTCCTAAATACAGAAACCCTTGGTAGGTTGCCGTAGTCTTAGGAACTTTTACTAGTGGACAAGCGATGACTGAGAGGTGCTAGAGGAATTTCTTCTGTATCACACCCATTTCTCTCTGTCACCATTGTGCACTAGTAACCCAATTTTTCTTAGTAACTGGGATCGATACTCGAGCCAGCACAGTAGCTCTCTCTTTCTCCTGCTAGTTCAGTGTTTGAGGAACTCAAAATGGCAAGGTAGCAGTCTCGACGTTTAAGAAACGCAGTTACCTTTGCGCCCCCTGGCGGAAACCCTGCTGTCCTAGGTACTAAGACGTCTAAACCAGCAGAGAGCCCCAAGGTGGGGAGACGGAAGTCAAAGCTCCATGAGTGGCTTATTCAGCATCGTAGTGAAGCAGCCACGCTCGCTTCCACGTCCTGATTCTGCACGTGTGTTTTCTGGCTGTGGGAGAAGTGGCACCATATGTTGCTTGCTGGTTCGGAGCACATATCACAGCTCCTTGAGATAGTGCTCAGCTTTTCTGAATGCTGTCACCACCTGGCACTGCAGCTAGGTCTTCACTAGGCCAGTCGCCATTCCATCAGGCTTGTGGATGACGGGTGGAGACTACATACGGTGAGAAAAGTCAAAGGACATAGCCCATTGCCATACTTCCTGTGCAGGGAAATGATGATTCACAAGCAATGTGTGCGAGTGTGTGAACACCATGCGGTGTCAGGACATTCTATAAATCTGGATGGCGATGTCGTTAGAAGCACAATGGATAGAGAGGCATTCTGAATACCGTGACTCGATTTCAATAATTCCAGCAGAAGTGTAAAATTCCCTTCCCCCAGCTGACAGTTGTCTTATTAGGTGGTACAGAAACCCTCAGAAAAGTCTTGGAGGAATATTTACTATGATCGATTTTTAGGAAACATCTAATAAAGCCAATGCCTTGGAACTGCAGTTCCCAACCTTTCTGGCACCAGGGACCAGAGCTCCTATGAGAATCTGATGCCTGAGGATCCGAGGTGGAGCTGAGGCGGTGATGCTGGCGCTGGGGAGCGGCTGCAAACACAGGAAGCTTCGCTAGCTTTCCCGCCACTCAGCTCCTGCTGTGCGGCCCAGTTCCTAAGAGGCCACAGACGAATATCAGTCCACGACCCAAGAGTTGGGGACCCCTGCCTTAGATGATCACATCCTTGCCTTGCCATACTTTCCTGTGATGGTAGAAATGATGACAAGGACTATGCGGTCACTCGGATGGGGAGCTTAGAGAAAGAAAATCGCAAGCTCAGGATATGTTCAGAAAACCAGAGAACTTCTGTGTTGGCCTTAAAAACTAAAGGAAGGTTTGTTGTTTGTTCCCCCTTGAAG
>NW_011889011.1:827739-832228 GCF_000151845.1 Pteropus vampyrus
ATACAGATTTTTGTAAGTTTAAATGAAAAATTTTACTTTTAAATAACATTTGCTTTCCATCATTGGATATGGAAATTGAAGACATTCTCTACAGCAAAGTTAAAGTGGGTTTTCATCGTGTATACACCACAACGTCACTGCCGCGTTCACCTGCTCTCGGTTATGTGTTTCTGCTTCGCAGATAGAGGGTCACATCTCTCAGGCTGGCCCTGTTAGCCCAGCATCTGTGGCCGGCCTCAGCACAGAGAGGACGGGCCGGTGTCCAGATTCGTCTCTGAGGCCCTCGCGTGGGCAGACCCCTGTGGCCACCGCAGGGCAGGGAGGAGTCAGGAAGTTCTGACTCGGTCTCAAACGCTGATCCAGGAGCAGGGGAGGGCTTGGTAGATACGAAGTGGGCTTTGTAGAGACTTGGTTCACGGCTTCACCCCAATTTTCCCCACCCGTTGAGGAAGACTTGGATAAAAATGCACAAGCCTTTCTGGCAGTCTCGTTCAGCTTTGCCTTTCCTGTAATTCATGTGCCTTTGGTTGGGGGAAGGGCTGGAGGGTGGTGTCTCTGGCATGTCCAACCGTGGCTAGGTGACTGCCCCGCTAGATGACGAGCCTCTGTTAGCCTGCTTGAATATAACTCTTTCTCGAAGTCACATAACCTTCTCTAGAACTGCCTGGTGCAAAACCATTTCCACGCCAATGTAAGGAGATTTAAAGTCATTCTTTATGACACATTTTAAGCCCCACCTCTGTATTCCACTTTAAGAAGCCTCTTCTTTGCTTTCTGTTTATGATTTAAAGTGGTTTTTATGTCATCATGAATTATAGTGCTTTCCCTCTGTGATTTACATTTTGGCGTGTTACTCAGAAACCATCCTGTATGGTTTGATGAAACAGACTTCACGGAGCCGAAACTCTGCCTTCTAGCCTGTCATCGTGTGAACTTCAGAAAGGATACTGCCATTCAGTTCCCTCAGGTCCTCCAATGCCTTCTTAACACGTGCAGCATAAAAGACCCGTGCCTCGATGCGTTCCTCTTTGATCTTTGCAGTCTGATGTCATTTTATTTTCTAACACTTGTCCACATTTCAATGACGTCACACTCCTCAGAAGCTCCCTGTTTTCTCCACTGATCTCAGCCCCTTCGGCGCCTGTCCCCGTCTCTACTGCTTCACTCACGACGGCCTCCTGCTGCTCCGTCTCCCCGTTTTGGCCTGTGAGCATCTCGCAGGGGCTGTTCTTTTCATCTCTGAACCCACAGCGACTTATGAACCCACACGCTCGGTGTCAGTGCGCGGAGTCGATAGATGCGCGCACTGGTGAGCACCCCCGTGCCCCCCGCTCTTCAGCCACAGTGAATGGTTTTTGGATTGGGGTGTGTCAGACTGAAGGCAAAACAGTGAGGCGAGGGGTCCAGCCATATATCTTCTTTCTCTTACATACACCTTCACGATTTCTTCCATTTCCTGGAGACCTGCTTCACGCCTGAATCACAGGACAGAGATCGATCAGTATACGTGAATGCCTCGCACTGAGAAAGCGAGATTCGGAACACAAAGCAGGAGTCGTAGACATGCTGTGGTCGGCGGGTCGCTCGCAGACTTTCCTGTGGATCTAATTAGACAAGAATGAGTCACATTCTACCAGATCCTTATTCGGCCTGTACTTTATTAACCAAACCATACTCCTTGGGATGGGTTAAAAGCCTGTTAAATCAAGTATATTGAGATACTCGTGATTAATCTCTCAGTATTATGTATCTGTGATTTCCACTCGAGTGTAACGTGTCAGTCAAGAAATTTGCTGAAGGGCAAATTTCATCTACAGATCAGGGAAAGTTCTTTTTTGCCCCCTAAATTCCTATTTATGTATTTTACAATACAAAGCGTGGGCAGTCTCCCTGTAAATTGTGAAGTAGCTTTTCGTAGAGACAGGAAGTGAAAGCATCTCTTAATCCTCAGTGGCAAAAAAGAGGCTGTGGAAAGTATGTATTTCACACTCCCAAATAAATAGATCAGTACTCATATTAATACTTTAGTACCGTCGCTACATGTAGTACCAGATTTCTGGCCTTAGCAGTCTCGCAGTGGAAGCTGGGGAGTCAGGCATGTGATCTCGATGGCGACTTTTCTCTAGTTCCAGAAGCTGTCTTGAGCCTCGGGGGCTCTCGCCAGCGGACGTTTCTGTGGAGTTAGATGACCCTCTGACTGCCCGAGCCGAGCCTCCTGCTTTGTTCAGGCCTCAGTTCAAATGCCCCTGGTTTTCCTCTCCCAGAACCTCTCTCAGCCAATACTTAGAAAAATATCCCAACAGCTCATTTGCATTTTTTATAATAACTAACGTGTTAGTTATCAATTCTGGGGTATTTTCGAGAGTCCCATACTTTCAACAAAATAAATGAATATTTACAATTGACCTTCAGTTATAAATTAAAGCTCGGTGATGAAAATTGCACACACACTCACGTGCACATATGCATCTGCTCTTTCAAATCATACACAATTCTGTGTACTTGCTGTTGACCACAGTGTGTAGTCACTTTCGGGTGGAGAGTAATTTAACTGATGTGAGCTGCTTAAAAAGATTCTCTTTTCATATCTCGTTTAATAGCATAAATTCTAATAAATGGCATCCTGGATCATAATGTTGACTTTACGGGAAAGGAGACATTACCTTCTAATGAAAAACCTACCTTGAATGAATCATTCATAATTTGTTCAATAATCATTTACACTTGACTGCATTTTATAGTGTTGAACAGAATGTAATCATGCTTGATGACCTTTAAGCATTCTTTTAAATCGAGTGTCTCTAAATGCAGTCTCTGCTCAGCAAAGACACTGTCTTTCATATGGCTAAATACCTAGAAATGGTCAGATACATAAGGTACAGTTTCATCCCATCATTTTATAGGAAGATGTCCGATTGTCTACATATTCTGTGAAATTTATGTGATGTTAGCTCTAAGCCTATTGGAATGTATTTCATTGACTTTAAACCATGAAGTCAGTCAATCCTCAGGAGGCAAATAAACAGAGGATATCCTCTCAAGTGTAACAGAATTCCCACCCTCGAGGTGTTTCATTTCAGGTGGGAGCATAATGCCGAATCGAGCTTTACATATTAGCGATGACAGAAACTTCCAGGGCCCAAATAAGACAAAAGTAAACCTAAATTCCTTTGTGACTAAGAATTGTTCTAACTTGTTTTTATATGTAGCATTTGAATGAGAATTTATTTAAATGGCATGAAAAATAGGTATTTCATGTAAAAAAAAAAAAAAAGTCCTAGTTAGTATATAGACATGAACACTCTATAAAGTCTCTCTGTTTCATAGCAAATCTCGTCAAAAATAAATAAATAAACTAGGATATCATTTTCCAAATGAAGCAATTTGGTCTATAAGAATGTCACCACAATATTTAGCATAATGTTGGATTTGTAAATGGATTTTGAATGTTAAGTGCTTTTCAATAGATGCAAATATTATTCAGGTTTTCACACCACCTATTCAAATTTCCCAACATAGAAATATACATATTATCAGAACAATATGTTTGGAGATAGAGTACTGAGTGCGTGTTGCATCGAGATAAACAATTTGGCTTTAAAATCAGAAAACTGGCTTAGCTTCATAGGTGTCCGATAAGGTCTTGGCTGCTAATATTCTGGATGACTTTACTAGCTCCTGTGATTCTCTGCATTGGGGACACAGTTTCTGCTTTCAGACATGTTGGAGAGAAACTTTGGATTCAACACCTGGCAGTAGAAGTCTGCTGAGGTTATTTTATGAAAGCGAGACCGTGAGGCACCAGTGCAACCAGCTACCATGTGAAAAATCCACTTGTTCCGATGCTTGGCATACCAAAAAGTGATTTTTTAAAATCCAATCAAAAGAAATTTCTAGTTGCTTTCCTTCCCTCCTTTCCAGCAAAAAAATTTCTCCACCTATTTTATTTTTTGAAAAATTGTAAAACTAGGAAAGTTGGAAGACTAGTACAATGAACATCTCTCCCTAGAGTCACTATTTTTTTTTAATGTTTTGACACATTTGCCTTCTCTCTCTCTCTCTCTCTCTCTCTCTCTCTCTCTCTCTCTCTCTCTCTCACACACACACACACACACACGCACGCACGCACACACGCACGCTCATTCCCCACAGATCTTACACCCAAACCCGCATAGAACATGAGCTACACGGCATCTGTGTGTGAGTATATACATCAATATGTATGTGTGTGTTTTCGGTTGATTTATTTGAAAGTAAGCTGCAGATATATCTCTTTCCTTCCTACATTTCAGCATGTATCTCTTAAGTACAAAGTCATTCTCACACATCATGTCATTATTATGCCATCCACAGAATTTAACAGCGATTCGGTGATGTTGTTTAATATGCGGCTCGTGTGCCTATCACCACATTTGTCACTTACATGTCCTGTATGGATGTTTTGTTTTCCTGTTCCAGGTTGAGGCAAGGATCACACTTGGTTGTCTTG
>NW_011889011.1:834808-840820 GCF_000151845.1 Pteropus vampyrus
ACCTCCTGCTGTGTGGCCCGGTTCCAAATAGGCCATGGACAGGTACCGGTCTGCGCCCGGGAGTTGGGGACCCCTGGCCTAGTATACACCCACATTGTGGCAGTTTTGCCAAAAACTTTACGTGCAACTGTGCCGAGAGCCTGGTTCCTAGCAACAGGAAGAAAGAAAATACAAAAGTGGGTCGAGGACACCCTAGAGGTAGCAGGACAGCAGCTGTTTGCAAAGGCACGCGCCTCTCCCGGTCAGCATTGCGGGGTCACTGGCTCGACCACTCTTTACCAGATGACAGGCTCCTTTCCATTTTTCTCCTTAAAAGACTAGCTATGTGACTTTTAAAATATCTGCTATGTGGTGCAACGTTTTAGATTTGAGCAAAGAATCTCACGGTCCTATCGAGACTTGCAACTGAAATCGCTGTCTCAGCCCCCAGAGACAGCCAGGGACCCAGCCAGGGGAGGCGGCGGTGACAGGCCTGGAGCTCTGTCCGGGGCATGCAGGCTGTTCCTTTTAGTGAACTTTCGTGGACTATTATGCGCTGCCAAAATTTTATCGCGTGTAAATCTTCTATGATTTGTGCGAAGTTCCAGAGGAAAGTAGGATAGAATGTTGAACACCTCGTAAGTAGAATAAAGACATAAATGAAGGAAATCTATGACTTAAATGTTTTTAAAAATAGATTTAATAGAGTTGAGACATTTAGAGTGTTTGGTTGCATTACCGTTTAAAGACCTGTAGAAGTGATTCATTCTTGTTTGCTTTCCTCAAAAAATGAAAAAATAACAATCTACCTTCTCATGCCTCAGTTCTATTCCCCAAAATTATCCTCTTTAAAACGTTTCTTTGCTTATTTCTTCTGGGGATTATCACCATCAAGGAGATCTGTGTGCAGTGACTTAGCAACTTCAAACCATGCCTGTTCACTGCCTGTCTGGGACAGTGAGTGACCGAGCACACGGCCTCAGCTTTGTGCCTCCTCTCCCGCCCCCTTCTCGTCATGAATCCAGACCCACTGGGAGCTGTGGGAGGTACGAAGCTGACATGGTTTCTGCAGTATTGGAACTTTCATCCAGTGAAGCCAGATAATCTTATAGTTGACCTTCAGTTCTTCCTTGTAACAATAAAGTACATTATTACTTTGAATAACACATTTTATTTATCCGACAAAATTTAACAGCTAATTATTTTCTAGGAGAAGGAAGTTAATTTATGTACATTTTTCACTACTTCTCTTTTTTTTCCTCCACCTCCTAAATTTGATCAGCCGTATCATTACAATTACATTAACGAGGTTTATGAGATTTGTATCATGTTCTGTGACTATACTGAAGGTTTCCATATTTTTCCAATAAGGTGATTTAAAAATATCTAACGCCAATAACACATAAGTACCACGTATCAAATATGTCACCTTATTGGACTCATGAGGAAGAAATTATATTCCGAGATTCCTCAGCCTGTACCTGTCAGTCATATTACAAACACCAAAGTCAATAAAGGTATCGATCACCAAACACTCATATTTTACTTTGTTTCACATTTGATTCATATCCATGTCTTTCTGGTTTTCTCAGAGAAAGTGACTTTCATTTTTTTCTTTTGGACAGAAGAAAAGCATGCCTTCCAGTTGTGATTAAGAATGTTTGTTATTAATCACAGAATTTGTCGTCATAGAATACGTTTCCTCTTTGATATTCCTCATGGATGCATTTGATTTCTCATTCTAATTTTTGTTACATTATAGACTCTCCCGTTAGTCCCACTGTCTGTTTTACTTTGTTTTATTTTGTTTCCTATGTGCTCAACTTGATTTTTAAAAACGTTTTGCTGAGGTACATCTTTGGGTGATTTTCTTTACCTGCTATGGTGGTTAATTATATTTGTCAACTTGACTGGGCTAAGGGATGTCCAGATAAGGGGAAAAACCTTGTTTCGGGTGTGTCTGCGAGGTGTTTCTGGAAAAGATTAGCATTCGAATTGGTGGACTGAGTGAGGAATGTCACCGTCCAGTACCAGTGGACGTCGTCCGGTCTGTTGGGGGCGGGAGAAGGTGGACATCCCAGCTCAGGCAGAGAGCAGACTCGCCTGGTCCCTTGACTCTTTCTTCTTTTACATCCTTCTACTCACGTCTTTATTTCCGCCACGTTTTTAAATCCCAGCCACTACCTGTTACTCCCTCGTCGCCTTCTGCGCGCCCCAGCGATTCTCGCGCAGGTTCCCCTTCGGCTGTTCCCCACGTTTGCGAATCACGTTTTTGAAAGTTCTCTTTTCTCCTTTCAGGAGCAGTGTCCTCTGTGTAAATCTCGACCTTGCGTTTTCACGTGGTTTGCTTACCTGGGCAGCCCGGTGATCCTTGCTTGTTCGTGCATCGTTATGACCAGATGACATATTAATTCCTTGGGCGACAGCGTGGCTTCCCTGTTCCGTTTTGCAGGTGTGTGGGCACCAAGGTCCAGGAACCGTTAGCGGGTCAGGCGCCAGGCAGAGGCTTCATTTTGGAAGAACGAGAGCGTCCGGGTGCTTTGCCTCCAGGGACTCATTTACCCGACCCGTAACCCTATGAATTAGGCGCGATTCCTGGGGTGAGGAGCCCGGGGCACGAGTCAGAGAAGCCACGCGTGGAACAGCTGAGAGTCGGCCCCAAGCGGCCTGGCCCCCGTCCGTGTCTCGATGGCCGCACTGCGGAAGGTCTTTGTTGTTTCGACGGTCCTTTCTGCATTTCAGCCCTGGACGAGGGCCCGTTCCCCGTGTCCTCTGGTTCTTGCGGCGGGTCAGGAATCACCTGAGACTTGCTCTGCCTCCTGACCCGGCCCCCATCCCACCGCGCAGGCCCCTCTTAGCAGTAGCTTCGGCTCTGCTCGGGAACGATTATTAGGGTTTTTAGCAGCTGCAAACATGAGAGGAAGTAAAGGAGCCACCGGCCCAGCTGTTTGGTAGACGTTTTCTGATGGACAGAGGCGAGTGCTGCCTGTCACCTGCTCCTGCTGTCCAGGTTGGTTGACTGTGAATTACAGGCTTTCTGGGTTCCAGGGATCCAGCTGCCTCTGCGTGCTCTGCAGTACTTGTTTCAATTGCTAATCTCCTCTGAATCTTGGGTTATTTGTCAATATGATGACTTTTTCATCATAGTTATGTTAAAATGTAGCTACCTAGGATTTCTCTGTATTTTCAGTAATTTTGGGTAATAGTACCTTTACCAAGTGAAGAACTTCTAATCTGGTTTGTTCTGTTTTTTTTTTATTTTTGTTTTTTGTTTTGTTTTTTTTTTAACAAAAAAGATGTTGAGTCTTATTAAATCATTTTTTATATATTGAAAGAGATAAGAAGTGATTTCCCCTTTCAAAAGGTTTATTTACAGTGATGGAGATTTTTCAAGTGACAAACCGTGCTTACATCCTTGAGATAAAGCCTGCTTGGTGATGATACATGATTCTGAATAAGGATTTCCACATACATGTTCATAAGTGAAATGGAATTTAACTTTTGTTTTCTTTATTATTCTTGTTTAATTTTGAAATTAATAAAATGAACTAGGGAGCTTCCTCTTTCCGGTTTTTTTTTTTTTTTTGAAAAATAGAAACGAATTTAAATATTTCTTGAGTTTGATAAAAGTCAGTTATAAAACCTGAGCCTGCTTATTTACACCGTTTATTTTTATTTAATACATACACATTTTCATTCACGCTATTCCTCGCACCAGTTTTGGCATCTTGTATGTTTCCAGGTTTTTATGCACATCGTCTAGGATTTTAGACACATTAGACAATAGATGTTCCATGAAACCTCTGCTTCGTCTATAGTTATTTCTTTTTTGAGGTCTTATTTAGTTTGATTTTATCTCTTTATTCAGGCATGCCAAAGTTTGTCTACTTTAATAATCTTTGCAAAATTCCCATTTTTTGATATTCATCTTTTCTATTCGTGATTCTTTATTGATTTATTTTCTGAACTATTTCCTTCTTTTGAGAAAACTTGTTTGCAAAGTGCTGTAGCAAGATTTATCTTCTCTAGACTAAATTAAAAACTGAGAGTAAATGACACTTTTCAAGATTATATTGCTCATAAGTCTAAAGCTGAGAAATCTTCAACCCACGTGCTGTTCAAGCAGGGTTGAGCAGGACAAGCACCGGGTCGGGCGAGAGGGGCCGATGGGTGTCGAAGGCAGAGCGTTGTGTGGTTACCATGTAGAAAATGTCTGAACTCAATCTCTCTGACTCCTGTGGACAGAGCTAGGATGAACATGAGTAAACTACCAGATGGCTAATTCTGGCTCAGTATAAGAGATTCATTTCTAATGACTAAAAATATCTCTAAAGGACATAGGCTTTGAGTAAAATCTTAAATCCACATTCCGAGAAGTGTGGAAATGGAGACAGACTGGCCCCCTGCTAAGGGATGGTACAAGAGAAATTCTTTGGTATTGACTGTGGGTGGGATGAGCTAGATACTGTAGACTCTCTTCCCGAGTTCAGATGTTGCAATCTGGCTGAATCGACAAAGAAGTTGAAGCTACAAAGTAGAGAATTGTGTAGCTTTGGTCAAGTGAAGACAGTAAGCTGTCTAAGAGTTTTTGAAGCTTTGTGGTACGTGCTGTTTTCAAGGCTGCACCCACATCCTTGTTTACCTGTATCAGCTAAAACTGGATTTGTAGGAAGCTGAGGCCCTGTTGCATCTGGAAATTGGCTAGATGTGGAAGGTACTGGAGAATGGGAGATTACCTTGGGTATGTTTCAGCGTGTCAAATGAAGGAGGAAAATAGCTCTCAGTTATTCCTATTTAAAGTGCTTTATTCTGCTATCCGTATGAGAAAAATGTCTCAATACCACCCTAATCTTACATAAACTAATCTGTCTTGCACTCTTGGGTGCCATGAATTAAGAAGCTAGCAAGCCCCAAAACACAATCAGTCATGAACTAGTGGTACAGGTGTTATCTGTTGAAGGTACAGGAGATTTTTCGCTTCTTTTTTCATTAACCAGAAGCAAACAACACAGAAAAGTATAAGAATTTGAGCCGCTGGCTTATATAGAGGCTACCTATATTACAGTCGACCAGGCCAGCAACATGTAAATAAGTATTCAGCATAGAAAGTGCTGTTTAAACACATATTTCAATAATGACATCCAACAGAGGTGTGGTAAAATGATAACAGCCAGATTTGATTCTAAGAAATATAATATGATAAGCACAGGGAAGACAGGTCTGATGTGTGCTCTGCTACGTTTGCTAAGCAGACCATCGGTATGACTTTAAATCCATGGCCCACGTATCTCTTCTGAGCCTATAGATGCAGGATTGTCTGCCTGTTACATACAAGCTATTTATTCTGAGAAAGGATGTGTGCTTTGAAGTCTTCATCTGGCACTCCTATGATTACTGTTTCCTCTATAATTAGAAAAGTCAGTGTCTGGGGGACTTATTTTATAGTCTCGGTAAGACTGTTCTTTTCGTGTTGGAAGTGTCTGCTGCGTTACCGTTGGAGTCAAAAAACGCTGATGCTGTCAATGAAGTGCTTCTATACCTTCGAACTGTGGTGCAAATTTTGATTATGTATTGCTATTTTTAATTTAGAAATCTAGTTAAAGCAAGTAGAGATGGATGACATATAGCTAAATTTGAGGAGTCTTTTTTTAAAAAAAATTTACCTATAGAGGGTTACCTGTGGTTTTCTTGGCATTAGGTAAAATTCTAAATGTAAATAATGCCGGGGTCAAAAGTAAGCAAATTTTGCCAAGAAAAAAATCTTTCAGTGAATCTTTCACATGTCTTTGTCAATAGAAATTGAGACTATCTTTGAAACCGTATTACTTTTAATTACAAAAGAATGAGGCGGAGACGCTCTCGGGCCTCACCCTGGGCCCGTGTCCAGGACACTCCACGCGGCCCCTGCTTTCTCAGTGCCTGGGGGCCGCACACTCGGGGGGGGGCTCCTGCCCCCTGCAGTTTTCTTCTGTGCCAGCGTCGCTGCTGTGCGTGCTGCAGAGAGGCCGGAGAGCTTGCGTGTGCCACGTACGG
>NW_011889011.1:840870-841763 GCF_000151845.1 Pteropus vampyrus
GGGGGGGCTCCTGCCCCCTGCAGTTTTCTTCTGTGCCAGCGTCGCTGCTGTGCGTGCTGCAGAGAGGCCGGAGAGCTTGCGTGTGCCACGTACGGGCCCTCCCAGGTCTTAGACACTGCACTGACCTTGGCGCTTCGGCGGAACGGAGGGTTAGGGAAGCAAGTCTGTCTTCCTGGCCGCTGTCATTTACTTGAACTTGTGGGCCCTGGAAGGCCCATGGCAAGCGGTGATGGTTTCAATGAGAAAGGGCCGGGGACCTGTTCCAGTCTCTTCCATCCTTCGTGGACAGTGGGCCACGCCGTGTTTTACTTCCACAGATTGGGCTCTGGGGATTGGCAGGCTTAAAACCAGCTTTCCCACTGGCTATCTCGAAGAAGGAACGGATCTTTTAGAAAAAACATAAACGCATACATATATATTTTTAATTTTTTTTTCAAAAATTGCGAATTTAATCTCCAGAGTGCAACTTGAGAAGTCCGAGAAAATATTTTTATACTTGAGTTCCTCTATTATATGCAGAACTTTATTTCTCTTATATGTTAAGATTACTAAACGTGGGATAGGTTCTATAATAATTGTCTTAAGAAACCTAATTAGAGGAAAAATTAAAAATGGTTATTTTATTGCCATTAGCTTTTATTGCTTGCCTATGTACAAATTCAACCAAACTCCAAATTTCTGTTTGAACAATTGCCGCTTCACTTGAGTTATTTGCATTAGTAGTAATTAATCGAATTAGTTGAATCTGCGCCTGAATTTACACCCCTCGCCGTCGTTCATTTAAACATTGTATTGAATGCGTGCTCCCCTTTTTCCTTTTGTCTTCCTTTTTCCTTTTCCCTGAGCCATTCGGTTCAAAACCAGAGAGGATGCAAGGCAGACACCTGCCATCG
>NW_011889011.1:842005-845318 GCF_000151845.1 Pteropus vampyrus
AGCCTCCAGCTGGCCAAACTTGGGATAATTTGAAGCATGAAAATGATAATAACTGAATATAACCCATAAAATACAATAGGAATCCGTGAGTCCACACTGAATAAATTGAGAGTTTAATAGGAAACAATTTAAATATTGTTTTGAGGTGCCTCCCCCAAAATACTAATTACAAAGGACAACTTTGCAACATAGAACATTGGCAGATGCTGCCCCTTAAATAAGTGATGTACGTGAGCTTGCTTGGTGATGGGAAAATTGGACTCGTGTGCCTCCTGATGGCATGCGACAGGAAGGAGCCAGCATCACTTCCGTGGCATTCCTGCCAAAGATACCTAACCAGAATCATGAAGAAAGAGCAGATGAATCCAAATTGCAGATATTCTGTAAAGTGACTGTCCTATGATATTCAAAAATGTCAGGGTTGTAATAGTCGTGGAAAAACTGGGGAACTATTCCAGACTAAGTTTCTAAAGGGACACACTAAATGCAATGCACGATTCTTACCTGGTTTCTTTTCATATAAAGGACACAATTGTGACAGATTAAATGGGGCCTGAAGATTAAATGATTAGGATGTTTCAGTGTTAATTTCTGATTTGGATGAATGGACTGTGATTAGGTAGGAGAATGTCTTGTTTGTAGAAAATCCACACCGTTTTCAGGTATGATAGGGCACCACAGAGCAATTTACTCTCAAAAAATTGTTCTTTGTACTGTATTTGCAACTTTAAGTTTGAAGGAGTTAAAAAAAATGTGTTATACTTCAATTAAACATTTGAATACAACATCGTATTTCCTGCTTTAACCACAATTAAAGACATTAGAAGTGCTAAGGGTCATCGGTGCTACATATTCCTTGGTCCTGACAGACTCTGTCTCCAGAGGGAGCATGTTTCTGTCAAAAAGTTGGCTTTCAACACAAAGGGTTTAACCTGTTGTATATGAAATCTAAGTAAGTTACAGGGAAATTACTAATTTAACAAAACTGGTCATGCAGACTAAAGCCCATATTTTTTTGATATATCTTGGGTCCCCTGAAGATGTCAAAGTCACTAGAAATAATTTTCAAAACAGAACTCATAACTGCAGTGAGTGGTTTTGCATGACTGCCGGTGGCCAGAAGCGATCCACTGGAAAGTGTGGGCTGAAGTCCAAGGTCTCAAAGCTTGGAGGTGGCACAAGACCCACATCTGTCCAGTCCCAGAACCTACGTTCCTCACAGCACACCGTTCCGTATCAGAATTTTTCCTAGACATTTAACTTGCATCGATATTACCTTCAACTTTACAAGAGCCTTTGAAAAAAATGCAAAGTAAGTAAATACAGATACTGAAGGCAGGCGTTAAAAATGCACAGAAACGTGAGTTAATCAACTAGAACAAAATTACTGAAATGTGTTACATTATTTTTTAAACAATTAGCTCATAAGACGATGACTCTTGAAATTTAAATTACAATAAAATAATTCACATCTCCACATAAACGTTAAGAGTTTTCAGTATTAAATGCTTTCTTAAATAAAATAACTTCTAAAAATGTATGATGTTCTGCATACCAAGTTCAAGGTTGACAGGATCATACAAATCATCTACAATCCTCCATTTATGTCCAGGGCCTTCGCTGCCAAGGACAATGAAGAAGAAAAGCCAGGACTTCACAAATCTCATCTTGTTGATTTTTAAGGAAAGTCCTCGACGTGAATGGGTCGTGAGGACTAATTTATCTCTGAAAGGATATGTTTGTGGCCAGGACCCACTGCTCTTAAAATATGCTCTTGACCAGACCTAATTCTAGAAAAGTTAAATTAATATAGAAGTATAATTCACTTGTCATTTTAAAGCCACCTTAGCAAAGAGGCTTTCCCCGTTGACCCTATGTAAAATGGCATGCTCCCCCAGTCCTGCCCTAGTTATCTTTGATCTTCTTTGTTTTTCTTTAGTGTTTGTCTGTCTGTCTGTCTGTCTATCTATCATCTATCTATCATCTACCTACCTATCTATCTATCTATCTATCTATCTATCTATCTACCATCTTCCTATCTGTCTAATTTTTCTATTGTCAGATATCACCAGACAATCAAACATGTCACCATGACCGCCTTCCATCTCACTCACCCTTCTCTAGAAAGAAAGCTCCACAAGTGCCTAAAAATATGCCCGGTTCATGAATTTCCCAGTAAATACATTTGATTGAACACACATATATTCATAAATAAAAATCTGGACTTATACAAGATAATACTTACAACAGAAAACTAAATCCATTTAAAAGATTAAAACTTCCAAAATTTATTTTAGGAATGGTTTAAATGGTGGGTAAAGTATGTCGTAAAAAGTAAGTTAAATTTTACTACAGTTTTTTAAAAAGTGAGTTTAAAAGTAATCATGGAAATTAAAAGAATGTTAGTTACCAGGAGGGCTAGACAGTTCGGATGTCGCGTGGCGTCCGCGTGCGTCCCCCACATCATTTGGAAAATGCGCTATCTGCAAAGGCCTCCGAGTTCAGGGTGCTTCTCTCCCAGATCCTTGTAGAGGAGATAAGATGCCCGTAACAATGGCCGCTATCTAAAACACCGTGAGGCACCTTAGAGTTAACGCCTTTTTATCCCCAGCCTTTGGGTGTCTGTCAATGTCCCTTCAATCCCGAGTGACTGCCCTGACCTCCCTTCTACGGCCGACTCGCAGAGCGACCCTGGGCTGCTCCATGGTTTCCCGCTTCAGTACGTCGCTCTGCCCTGTCGCTGTCTGTGTCTCCCGGAGCCTTGACGTCCTGCTCGATCTGACCTTTGGAATAAGTCTCCAGTGCTGGCGAGTCTTCTGTTCCCGTCTCGGCCGCATCCTGCATTCCCACGTCAGGCTTGTCTTCTGATTGGTTCTGCACGGAGCCCAGTAGCTCGAGTTCCCGGTTCGATTAATGTGTTCCTCTCTCATCCCTTCACTCACTCGCCATCTAGTAAGAGCTCGGGTGAGTTCAGCGCTAGGCGGGGAGCAGGAGGAAGAGCAGAAATCCCGGTTCTGTGTCCGCCCTCCAGGAAACCAGTCCCAGTGAGAAATGTGGATGCGTAGCCAAATCGTTAACAATTACAGGGATTTGAAACCGATTCCTGAAGCGTTTCTCAAGCAACATTTATGTAATAATCATATTCCTTTGCTCTTCCGTTCTGATTATTTTAAATAAATGTTCAGGAGAGTACAGCTAACACATAGGGATGCCTACATCCTTTTATACTCAGGTACACCTGTTCTTGAAGTAAAATCCATTCGATCCAAGATAATTGGCTAAATTATATGACCTGATCTGTGCCATTCTAGCC
>NW_011889011.1:845368-848581 GCF_000151845.1 Pteropus vampyrus
CTCTTGACCAGACCTAATTCTAGAAAAGTTAAATTAATATAGAAGTATAATTCACTTGTCATTTTAAAGCCACCTTAGCAAAGAGGCTTTCCCCGTTGACCCTATGTAAAATGGCATGCTCCCCCAGTCCTGCCCTAGTTATCTTTGATCTTCTTTGTTTTTCTTTAGTGTTTGTCTGTCTGTCTGTCTGTCTATCTATCATCTATCTATCATCTACCTACCTATCTATCTATCTATCTATCTATCTATCTATCTACCATCTTCCTATCTGTCTAATTTTTCTATTGTCAGATATCACCAGACAATCAAACATGTCACCATGACCGCCTTCCATCTCACTCACCCTTCTCTAGAAAGAAAGCTCCACAAGTGCCTAAAAATATGCCCGGTTCATGAATTTCCCAGTAAATACATTTGATTGAACACACATATATTCATAAATAAAAATCTGGACTTATACAAGATAATACTTACAACAGAAAACTAAATCCATTTAAAAGATTAAAACTTCCAAAATTTATTTTAGGAATGGTTTAAATGGTGGGTAAAGTATGTCGTAAAAAGTAAGTTAAATTTTACTACAGTTTTTTAAAAAGTGAGTTTAAAAGTAATCATGGAAATTAAAAGAATGTTAGTTACCAGGAGGGCTAGACAGTTCGGATGTCGCGTGGCGTCCGCGTGCGTCCCCCACATCATTTGGAAAATGCGCTATCTGCAAAGGCCTCCGAGTTCAGGGTGCTTCTCTCCCAGATCCTTGTAGAGGAGATAAGATGCCCGTAACAATGGCCGCTATCTAAAACACCGTGAGGCACCTTAGAGTTAACGCCTTTTTATCCCCAGCCTTTGGGTGTCTGTCAATGTCCCTTCAATCCCGAGTGACTGCCCTGACCTCCCTTCTACGGCCGACTCGCAGAGCGACCCTGGGCTGCTCCATGGTTTCCCGCTTCAGTACGTCGCTCTGCCCTGTCGCTGTCTGTGTCTCCCGGAGCCTTGACGTCCTGCTCGATCTGACCTTTGGAATAAGTCTCCAGTGCTGGCGAGTCTTCTGTTCCCGTCTCGGCCGCATCCTGCATTCCCACGTCAGGCTTGTCTTCTGATTGGTTCTGCACGGAGCCCAGTAGCTCGAGTTCCCGGTTCGATTAATGTGTTCCTCTCTCATCCCTTCACTCACTCGCCATCTAGTAAGAGCTCGGGTGAGTTCAGCGCTAGGCGGGGAGCAGGAGGAAGAGCAGAAATCCCGGTTCTGTGTCCGCCCTCCAGGAAACCAGTCCCAGTGAGAAATGTGGATGCGTAGCCAAATCGTTAACAATTACAGGGATTTGAAACCGATTCCTGAAGCGTTTCTCAAGCAACATTTATGTAATAATCATATTCCTTTGCTCTTCCGTTCTGATTATTTTAAATAAATGTTCAGGAGAGTACAGCTAACACATAGGGATGCCTACATCCTTTTATACTCAGGTACACCTGTTCTTGAAGTAAAATCCATTCGATCCAAGATAATTGGCTAAATTATATGACCTGATCTGTGCCATTCTAGCCTTGGTGTCTTTCTTAGAGACAGAGTGGGGTACACAGGGTGAGGCGGAAGGACCTTAACTGAAAGACCTTGAAGAGAAGAGAAATGTGCTTTCCTATGGAATCGGTAATAGACAGACATCCGCCGATGGATTCCTAAATCCTTGCGAAGAAATTTCAGGACTGCTGCCTCTGACTTTCTTGTTCTGCATAAGCAGGATGATGCTGGGATCGCCAAAAAAGCCAGGGAGAGGGAGCACAGCTAGTAACTTGAAGATATTTACACCTTGGTTAGCCTCTTTTACGGCACAAAGGCATTAGAGGGAGTGACAGGGACAAGTTATAGACCATTTGCTTAGGCTGTCTGGAGGGACTTAATCTCACTCCGGTCGCAGAGGTGAGCGTTCCCTGGGCAGCAGAGCCACTGTGATAGGCCCTATCTATAGGCCTGCTGTTCATAGATAAGAGTTTAAGTCCAGCTCGAATTAGAAGCGGCAGAATGAGCTGAAACGCGGAACTGCAAAGCTTTTGGTTCAGACCATGAAGAGCCTCTGGAGGTCCCAGTCCCTCTGACGGCGTTCGTCCCTGGGAGCCGAGCATGAGACAAACTTTAGTGAAATCAAGGACTTTTCTACGGTGTTCCTACGCGAGCAGTTTATACCTTTCATCAACTTGTGCTTTTCCCGTAGGCTCATTTTCCGCTTCATCAGCATTCTTGGGTTTATTTATTTTTTTAAAAAAGCAGACCAGGAAAAATGTTCGAAAGGCCAGTGGTTTTAGAAACTGTGAGGTAGCTTTCTGCATAATTTGCATATGTATATATCGCTTTAAAAAATCAGAATAGGGGTTATTAAAGGATAAAATGTTAGCTAGGATGATAATACTATAGTTTTGGTTTTTTTTTTTTATCTGCATGTGCTTATTGAGCTTCTAAAACTATATCTTCCAAAAAAATGGAGCGTGACCAACATATGTATATGTATAAGGCCAAAATAAGCCCACGTTAGTAGAATGACAGACTCACGACAAGGATGCAATCTTAATTGTAAACACGGATTCACACCAAACGTTTATTCCTTATATTTTATAATAATCACAGAACAAAATTTATTCCTTAAACTGATGACAAGTTAAATGCGTAGCCCTTTTTTTTTTCCAATTCACAAAATTAAATAAAGCACAGTGTGCAGTGTGGCGGAGGCAGAAGATTCAGACATACCTGGGTTCTCTATTTTCAATCACGGTGAGTCCCTTGACGGACCTGGGTGCTTTTAAAAAAGTGAAAGACGCTGAATGCTTGCAGAGAGTTCAGAGTGCATGGAACTTTCCTTCCAGTGTTCACTTTAGTTAAACAGTTGTTTCATAAGCATCTCAAAGGACTTCTAGCAGCTCAGTCACTAAGTAGGACCCCTGATCCTAGACTCTGTCACACTTTCTACACTTTAACAATTCTGCTCAATGACATTCTGTGTAAGTCTCATGGTCTTGATAGTAACTCTTAGCTTGACTGTTTCAAATCCTTCACAAGCCGAATGGGGAAGCATGAGCTTTATTAGTAAACTGTGTTAATTTCATCTAACTGCTTCCCTTGTTCTTCTCATTTCTGTCTGGTCCTGAACAGTTATATAATATAAATAGCATTAAATTATATATTTTATTTTGATTGGAATTTATCCTTTAATTATGATATTATAT
>NW_011889011.1:848631-849180 GCF_000151845.1 Pteropus vampyrus
ATAAATATATATATTAAATGCGTATGCATCTTATCATACCTTATCATACTGAACATAACAAAGTTAATGGCAATCTCTTAATGTTATCTACTATGCGATAAGATTGTCGGAATATTGACATATATGTTTTATCTGGATCAGAGATACCAGGGGTCCTCATACATTCTAATGTTGAATATGTTTGAAATTTTTCATAGTAAAACTTCCTTTTTTTAAGTTTACAGTTCAGTGGTTTGCGGTCCATTCACAGTTGCGGAACCATCAACACCATCTAATTTTAGGTCACTTTCATCACCTTGAGGAGAAAACCTGTGGGCACCCGTGGTCACGCCTCTGAGAAAACCTGCGGGCACCCATGGTCACGCCTCATTCCCCACCCACTGCATCCTTCCCTCATCTCCGCTTGTCATTAATGCATGTTCTGTCTCTATGGATTTGCCTATTTGGGATACTTTATGTAAATGGAAACATATAATAAATGGTCTTTTGTAATTTTCGCCTTCCACTTAGCATAATGTTTCAAGGCTCACCCGAGTTTGCTGCCTGTAT
>NW_011889011.1:849233-850622 GCF_000151845.1 Pteropus vampyrus
AATAGCTAGACAGCAGAAAGGGGCCACACCTCTGTGGCATGAATCGCCAAATAGGATTGAGATCATGGCTTTTACTTTTTACAAGTCCATTATGGATCATAAAGTTTCATAGGAATCTTAAGGTCTAGCATTTTCCAAACCTTGAGCTCCAAAGGAAAACACATTTGCATTTCTGTTGTTCTGGGTGAGAATGTCAGTCCCTGTCCTATTCTGGCTTTTGGCTTCACACTGTGTCACAAACATTGCCTCAAATCATTTGCAAAGTTACCGAAGCTCTTAAGGAGTTATAATATCCCAGAATATATCAATGAGACGTTTGGATACTTGAGTTATATAATTGTGTAGATAGAGCTTCGGGGATGTTCTATATTTAGAATTGACTGGAGAGAAAAATCGCTGGACTCTAAAATGAGAAAATAAAGAGAGAATTGGCTTCTCTCTATTTAGTTCAGTGTGAGCACACACAAGCGGGGTGTAGACAGAGCCGGTCACGTCCTCAGTAATGCTATCACCTGACTGACTTCCTTTTAATTCTTGTCGCTATTTTCTGCCACTACGTTTAGACCTTAAACTGTGAGACAGAGTCTGTAAAAGCTCTGGAACACTTCCTTCTAATGCTGGTTAATAGAGAAATATTTTTAAATAAAATGTAAATTTTTTCCAGAAATCAATTTCAATTGGTCACCTATTACTTTTGCTTTCTACCAACCCACTATTACTTCTTATTACAGTATAGTAACAATGCCTAAAAAATATGTAAAAGATAATGCGCTCTTTCCACTAGACGTAAATTCATTATTATTATAATAAATATATACATTAAATATGTATGCATCTTATCATACCTTATCATACTGAACATACCTAACAAAGTTAATGGCAATCTCTTAATGTTATCTACTATGCAATAAGATTGTCGGAATATTGACATATATGTTTTATCTGGATCAGAGATACCAGAGGTCCTCATACATTCTAATGCTGAATATGTTTGAAATTTTTCATAGTAAAACTTTCTTTTTTTAAGTTTACAGTTCAGTGGTTTGGGGTCCATTCACAGTTGCGGAACCGTCAGCACCATCTAATTTTAGGTCAGTTTCATCACCTTGAGGAGAAAACCTGTGGGCACCCGTGGTCACGCCTCTGAGAAAACCTGTGGGCACCCATGGTCACGCCTCTGAGAAAACCTGCGGGCACCCATGGTCACACCTCATTCCCCACCCACTGCATCCTTCCCTCATCTCCGCTTGTTATTAATGCATGATCTGTCTCTATAGATTTGCCTATTTGAGATACTTTATGTAAATGGAAACATATAATGGTCTTTTGTAATTTTCGCCTTCCACTTAGCATAATGTTTCAAGGCTCACCCGAGTTTGCTGCCTGTAT
>NW_011889011.1:850882-859012 GCF_000151845.1 Pteropus vampyrus
TGTCATATCTAAGAAACCATCCCCATTTCCAAGGTCATAAAGATTTACTCCTAAATTTTCTTCTAAGACTTTTACAGTTTTATCCCTTGCATGTAGGCCTCTGGGCCATTTAACTTAATAGCGTGAAATAGGGGTTCAACATCATTCTTCCATAAATCCAGTTGTCCTAGCGGCATTCGTTGAGATTGATCTTTTTGTGTCGAATCGTCTTGGTACCCTTGTTGAAAATCGATTGGTAGAATATACCAGTGAATCCCTCTGGGCCTGGACTTCTCTTTGTTGGAAGTTTTAAAACTATTAATTCAATATCTTTACTTGTTACAGGTCTCTTTGGTTTTATATGTCTTCTTGAATGAGTTCCAGTAGTTTGGGGTTTCTTGGATTTGTCCATTTCATCTACGTTATTTAATTTGTTGGCATAACTTTACCTGTTTTTACAAATGAAATATTAGCACCCAAAATCTAATCCCTTTGTGAAAGGCATTTCCTTAAAAAATACACAAGGTATTTTTACTAAGCCTATTTAATTTTTTTTTCTAATAAATGCTATTCTCTTTAAGGTTAGAGAGGTATGACAAACAGTTTGGCGAGTTGATAAGACAGCCAGTTAATTTTAAAATCAGCCACATATTATTAGTTTGTAGTTCTCTATTAACTGAGAGAAACTTTTTTTTTTTTTCTCATTAGTTTAGTAACTACTGAGAGATGATGAGCTCATGAAATGGCCCCATTTTAGGTTGTCAGGATTCTGGAATCCTTGGACTTCTGGAATATTTACCATGTGGGAATTATAACTGGGATTCGGAATCAACTTAGCCCATAGTGCTCTTTTTTTTTTTTTTTTCCAATTTTCTTTCTGAATTATGAGAATACTGTGGCCTCTCTAGGGTTCACCACTGACGTGGGACAGGTTAAGGAGTTTGCCCCAGTGCGGGAATGCAGCCCCCATGCTCCCCATTTCCACTACTTCCTTCCATCTCTGTGTTCCACCCCCGGCCCCTCAACTTAGAGGAGTATTAGAGCCCCTCGGGGTGGGAAACTTGAAGTCCGTGACATCCTCACTCCTTCTGAATTATCGTAGCCCAGAAGTTACCCTGCGAGCGCCTCCTGGTAGACATCATGCTTCATCCCTGTGACGCACCGAGCCCTACTCAGGGTAAACACTCATTTCCGAATTAGACTTAAACACAATAAAACTGCAGTCTGCAGCTCCAAACTTACTTGAACAAAGTTCAAATATATGTATTTGATTTCTCTTTCTCCTGCCTTTTCTTGTTATAAGAGCACACACCCTTGTGTTCTCATCTCTTATATTAAAATTGATTTTTTTTTTTTTTAGAAAAGTTTCTGATACTGTTTATTTTGACATCTTGATGTAATTTTAGTCATTATGTTACAACCAGGGGCATTTCCATTTGAAACATTTTCTAATATCATGAAATGAGAACTTCCAGGCATAAATAAAAAGGTAAGTGGTACTAATATTAAGACCAAAACAAAACAAAACAAACAAAAAACTGTCTCTTCCTTGTGGATATATTTGTGTTTCCCAGCCCTGTCAGTGGTGACTTTTCTAGAATCTTAGAAAAGGAGATTGTCAACGAAATAAGACTGCCAGGTGGAGCATACAGTTGGCAACCTTTATGGCTTGTTACTCGCATTTTATAGTCGATGTTCCTTTCCTGGCATTTTCCTATTTCCATCTCAACGTAGGATTGAAAATCAGTCAGGCATTCTCAATTATCCATCCATTTCATTCAACAAATATATATGAAGTACAGATTTTATGTGCAGCAGCCACCGAGTTGCAGAGCAGGTCCCTCCTCTCAAGGAGCTTGCGTTCTAGCTGGAGAGACAAATGTTCTCCAGTTAATTCATAAATAGCGGCGCCGGTAAGACTGACATAGCACCACGAGGGGGCAGTGGTGTCCTCGCTGCCGGCACGCAGCCGGGGGTGGGCTTTGTCTGCGACCTTGACCCTTTGGCTCCTGTCAACCAAGCTCTTCTCCAGCGTAGCTGGTCTCTGTCCAGGGTTTTATTCGTAATCCCCAGTATCTGATTTGGGTTGGCACTGGGTATATCTGTTGATGAACAAAAATAAAAATAAAAAAAACCTATGCCTGAAGACTGTGTTTTGGCGCTGCCATTGCTGCCATGGAAACAGCTTATCGATTTTTCTCATCCGTCTCTTCCTCTTTTTTTTTTCTTTCCATTGGTGAAAAAGCTGCTACCTCGGAACTCGTTTCTGTGCCATGGAACTTTCTATACTCTGAAAAAGCTTATCTGTTTATTTGCTATTTAAAAGACTTACTTCCCTAGGGTTCTCTGATTTTAAAACGGCCAAATCTGATAAATAAGGAGTCCACTCGTGCGCTCAGAGGCTCCATGTTTTGAAAAGTGCCCAGACTGGTTATGAACTCAGTAAACATTTAAAATAGTTGAGTGCCTACCAGAGTGACTTCATTGTATGTAGTAGGAAGAAACTCTCCCTATGGAGTCATTTGTTAGTAGGATAATGAAAGAGTATAATTTTTATTAAAGGAAAGGGCATACATTAGTGTGAGCTCATTCGCTACTTATTTGCTGTTTGACTACAAAAATTCTCAAACCAACATCAGGCTTTATTGGATAAATTTCTAAAGGCTTTAAAAAAAATATTAATATAACTAATTAGATGGGTAAAGTATAATGGAGATTCTAGCTCATAAGCACTGTTATATAAATTTATTTTTTAAATCTTCATTACTTTATACCATTTTTTCCCTTAATCACTTTTATTTACAATAAAATAGCTCAGTCCTGAGATCTAAAATTCTTCGAAAACATAGGTAAAATTTTGTTATAAAAATATTCTTAGATGGGGGGACAGTAATGACAGCAGTAAAATGAAGCTGCAGCCTAGGCCGGCTTCGTGTGAGCGACCCTCTATTCCAACTGTCCCACTGATTTACAAATGGAATCCACATCCACACTTATTTTATTGGAATTTTACCAGTTTAGTTGAGAATAAATGGAAAATATTGTATCCTCCTCTGCCAATTGGTAAGAGTATCGTTTGCTTTTAAACAGTTATTCAAATCGAAACAAAATTCTGATGACTTTCTTCATTAATTGAATTCCTTTAGTATATTAAACATTCCTTTGTCAAATATTCGGTATCTTATGTCCTCCACTAAATTACAGAATACTTGAGTGTGGTGGTAAATCTTATTAATCTTTGATCTCTAACATTTAACACAGCTTAACACATAGTAGATGCATGATAAATATTTGAATGACGGTGTAATCTAATATGTGTTGTTTATTTGAAATAATACATAGGTCGAAGGCTATCAGTTCATATAAATTAATATAATTAATAATAATACCTTGGGATCAGAAGGTCCGTAACATATAATCATTCCCTTAATTTCAGCTCACCTGTTCTTGTGTTTGGGAGCAATGACTCATTCTCAGTCTCCATTTATACAGCATAAGAGAATTTAATCTAGATTATTTCAATTTCTATACACAGGCGAGCATGGGTCCTGTAAAGAGGGTATCTTCATCTTCTTATACCATGAAAAGCCTTTCTTCCCTTCCCTGCCACATCTCATGTACTTAGAAACTTTTTGGTCTTCGTGGATTTTTAAGGCCTCTCTTCCATGTCCCATCTGGATTTGTCCTCTGAGACAACTGTGTCCCTATTTCAACCGGCCTGCTATGTAAGGACTCTGTGTGTGTGTGTGTGTGTGTGTGTGTGTGCATGTGCATACATGTGTATGTGCACACGCACGTGATCACAAAAGACACTGATCAACTAGTCTGTCATACTATATCAATTGGTGGTCATAGAATAGTGTGTCACCTTTGACCTTTTTTTAAAAATTGGACTCTGGAGACTTGTTTTCACGTTAAGTGGAATTTAGCTCACTGATGATAATCCCAGGCCATCTGACAGTTCGGAGACTTGAATCTGTTCTTCCCATGTGTGCTTTCATATATGATTATTGAGTCACTGTCATCTGCCTTATAATTAAGCCTTCTTGAAATGTTTTTGAGGCACTGCCGAGGTGCCATGCCACTCATAACTAGAGGACAAAATGCTCCCCTTGGCCGCACAAGCCAGGGAAACCGATTAATGTGAGCTTTCACTGGATATAGCATTAGTGCGCATTATATTTTGAAAAGCATCAATAACCCAGGGGGATCGCAAGTCATTACATGGCTGCTGCAGTACATGACACCATTGTCACACTGAACTCATGAATTTATTCATTACGGTTGTGGATCTTCATGGACATTTTTATCAATATTCAAATAACGCTAAAGGGTGATACCTAAAATGCCGTGGCAGGCCTTTAGGTACCTCTCAGGTCCGTTCAGAGTCGTATCTGCTTACGACAACTGCCATTTGTAGGAACTTTCCTGTACATGAGGAATTCTCTCCCACGGCTTAGCTGAAAGAAACCAGCAACCGGAAACTCTGTCATCTTCCTGGACCAGCCTGTGGCTTCTTCTAAAGCCTCACTCTACGGATGCTGACACCATGAAGCCGCCTTTCTAGTACGTGAAGAGACATGAGCAAACTTCAAGTGGAATTGGAAAAAAAGATTCTACGATGTGGCTTTCGAGTGTACGTTACGTTCTACATCTGGAAAGAGAAACTGAGCTAGCCATTCAAATATTTTGTATAACATGAATGCAAAGCATTTAATGGCTTTGATCTCTCTGAAAATTTAAATGGATATCATAATCATCATTTCTATTATTGAAATTTTATGCGCATTTTGCATAAAGAATTACTTCTTTTAAAGTTTTCAATTATATAAAGATGAACAAATAACAATTTTAGTAACCACTAGTTTTTACTTTAAATCTCGGAGAAGTAAAGAGATACAAACTTCTCTATTTTTTTTACCTGAGATCAATTCTCATGTAAATTACAGATCTCTGGTGCAGGTGCTTTTGTAGAGTGCCTTAGAGTTTCTTTAACGTGCAATGTAAATACTTCTTAAGGTAAAAGATAATAATAGCACTGTGTTCTGTTCAAAAGTTCTCTGGCATCAAGTTACTATAATAATAAGTGGATCGTGACTATTTTTGATTCCTGAAAATACAGTTTGGACCTCTAGGAAGAAAATATGATATTCGTTTACCAGGCAGGAAGACACATTTAGCTCATAATCTAAAGAAAATCATTATTTCTATTTTGGGAAATAAAATTTTAAATTACAACATAAGGCATTGTGCATGCCACTCTACTCCTAGAGATTTTCCACAACTGTGCTACAGAGTCGCATGCACAATGAATGCTTTATACTGAGATGCTAATGGTCTAATTAACGTGAAAAACAGCTAACATTGCACAGTGTTTGAAAGGTGGGAGAGCATTTTTCCTATTTTTGTTGTCTTCTTCTCACGGCAGACTTGGGAAGTACATAAAGCTGATATCAATACTCATATTACTCCTGCAGCGATCTGAGCTTCGTAGACTTTCAATGACGTGCCCAAGGGCACAACTTAGTACGTAAAGTAATGAGTCATGGACTCGGCGCTCTTATTTTGTATTCTGCATTTTCCTATTACATTCTCTCTTAGAAACCACTTGAATCACTAGATTCTAATAAACACGTCGGATGGTGGCCGTTATTCTGCATCTTCATCTGTCGCAGAGAAACGTTTGTCTCCATCAGCCTCGACAGCTGGGGAGCAATCCCAGGGGAACGCAGTTGCCAGGATCTTCAAGCAGAAAAGCGAAACGTGACAACCTGACTTTAAGATCCATGGACTCGCAATAGGCAACAGTGGAGAGTGGCTGAGGAATATTCACTAAAGAAATACAAGAATTTGTTTTCCAATAAACAGACTGAAATGCAACGTTATCCTGGTTTTATAAAAGCACCATCGATATGATTAAGCTTGCCCTCAGACCTTCTTACTGAAAGATACCAGAAAGTCAAAGGATTTTCTAAACCGAGGAAAGGCCAGGAAAATTGAAACTGATGTATAACTCTACGTCTCCTTGTAAGGGTATGTGTGAATTTATGTGTAGGAATGGCTAGAATGTCAGTGGAGAGGTGTGGGGGAAGGAGCAGGTGGTCAGATCGGGCAGGGCTTCGGGAGCCGAGTTAGGAGACGGGGCACATAGTGTCCTGAGCGTGGCATGAGGCCACTGGAGGGTTTTAGGCAAGAGATGGTGTCAGGCTCTAAATTTTGTGTGGCGATACCCTCCAACAGATAAGTGGAAAAAACATTCGAAAGAACTAGTATGGGTAGCAGGACACTAGTTAATAAGTTAACTACAGTTATCCAAAAGAGCTTGTGGCTTTGGTTCTAGAAAAGATGACACAGCATCCACAAGTATTGAAAAGCAAGACTTACTGAATCGGAATTCACTTTTGAGCTGGGAAATCTGCCTGTTCTTCCTAATTGTTCCTGAATGTCATTCTAGCTTTTCCAATAGATTGCCGTTTCCTTGGGATCTTACATTCAGCATTCACATTCCCTGTTCCTTTAGTTGAAGCTCGTTCTAATGGGATGATGCCACCAGGGGTTTCTGCACCGGGAACAGCTTTCTGCCTATGAACAGGGCTGAGTGCTGAGTTTGGGGGCTGTTATGTTAACTGTTCCCTGGTTGTCAGGCCATCAGCTCATGGCTCGTGACTCCCAGTCTGCCAACCACTGAATATTTCAGAGAAAAGGTCGAGTCGCATCTGGCTTTGTGATTTTGCATGAAGATGGGATAGAAAGGAGAGTCGATGAGTCTATCACAATCAGATCTTGCCCTGCTCTCTTTTCAAGTATTAATCTGGAAACTTGCATAATACCGCTATTCTTACACTGCATGTTTCCTGGATGTATCTGCCCTGTCTTATTCACACAAGCAAAACAGAAATCCTTTTGTGAGTTTATGGGTGTTTAAGTACGTAGATTCATTTTTAATATATTATTTGCTCTCCTATGCTTAGTCATTTTGAGGTAGAAGGCAGAGACTCTGCCAAATTGTCCAGAAAAGTGGCTTTATTATAGAGTTTGGAAAAGTTTGACTCTAAGTTTCAATTAAACTCTAAGTTACATGCTTTTTTTTTTTTTTGCCTCGGGTAAAGTGATGGCAGATGTGATCTAAATTAGCTAAAATTAAGTAACATAGTTTTGAGAAAATATTTCCTTAAACCAGAGCATAATTTCGGGCGAGAGACATGCTGTGCATTTCTCTTTGCCTTCTGATTCCCGAATAATGTCACAATTACTTCTTCGAATAAGTTTCTTAATGCGGCATGTATCGAAATCAAGTTCGAACATGTCTTAGCTGGCAGAATAGTTTCAGGGATAATATTGGGTAGTTATAAGCATGGAATACATTTTAACAAACTGTGTGCATGTACTGAAATAATGAGATTTAAAAACTATTAGAAATGAGAGAATATTGAATTTCGGAAGCCAAGAATCCTTGATCTGTTGGCCGATGCCATATATATTTTAAATGGAGCCAGTTTGAGGTGTTAACATAAAAAGCAGCAGGAGTCTGAGATTTCAAATTATTATAGACAGATGTAGTCTTGTGAATAAAGAACAAACATTTTGAAGCAAGATCTTATTTCATTTTTTTGTTATAAACTATACTGGATTTTTCATTTTTGTAAAAAATTGGTCGTTCATGCAGTAGTTAGTGGTAGGTGGGGGAGAATGCTAAGCGAATAATCACAGTTAATAACTGCAACTAATAATCACAGTGACAGGAAGTCCTGACCAGATCTATTGATTTTAGTCGCATCGATTTTGCTTTGTCAGGAAAATGGGCAGAACAGCTGTGATATGCACCCCCACGTGGGCAGCCATCCTGTGGGGTGCCCCGAAGTGGAGCGTTGCTAGGCTGGGAATGGAAACAGGAGGATTTATAATGGGTTGACATCCAGGCTGGTGGAGGAACTAAGCCACGATGGCGCCCCACACCAGTGAACAGCCCGCGCGCGGTGCTAGCGTGCAGTGGTCATCGATGTCTTCAGCACAGCTGTGTTCATAGGAAGCGGTTGCTGTAGCTGTCCTCGGGGTTTTAGAATATCAGTCAACCCTGTCCCTTCATTCTCTGCCTTTGGAACCAGTAGGACGGTGGACGTTGGATCAGCAGGCATCGGTCTGTTCGTGTCA
>NW_011889011.1:860111-864108 GCF_000151845.1 Pteropus vampyrus
GCACCCCAGCGGAAATCCCTGGTCTTGGGAGTAAAAGGACCTCGTAAATACACATGTCATTAGAATTAAGGCGCAATGAGAGGCCTGCTCATGCCTGTCACTGATTGCAGGAGGCCCATCCTACGTCACTGCCCTTGAGAAATGATTTTTCCCACGGCCTCTGCCCGGTTCTTATCGAGCCAGTTGCCCACTTAGGTCCTATAGGCACGTACCGCCTATGCCACTGCACAGGGTGTAGTTTTGTGGACCAGCCGAGATGGTCACCCCTGCTGACACAGCTTCCTAGGCAGTTAATTACATCGAAGCAACAGACAAGGTAGTGAAGTTATGATCTCTTTACAGTTCTAATCATCATCCTATATGATTTCTTCCTTTCCCTTTCTTGAAAAAGGGTGGCCAGTTGAGTTCAGCACTCCTTAGGGAGGTAGAGTAGTACAGTACACACCAAAATGTGATGTGTTATTCATAGGGTTTTATTTTGAGGACTAAATGGTGTTTATGTGATGATGATGGTATCTGGGCATTCACCAGAAATCTCATAAACTTCTTATCTCCTTTAATAAGCACAGTCCAGTCCAGTCATAATTATCAAGATGTAAAGCCAGCTGAGATAACTGTGAAGCTTTACATGATAATAAATGTTGTTATTCAAATAGATTTACGTGCCTTGAATTAAAATGAGAGCTACCATCTCAACAGTTAGGAACGTATCGTGCTGCCTGAAACTGCCTCGGTCTGAGCTGCAGTAAATTTCCCTCCATGCAACAGCGAGATTATTCTTAGCAAAGAGCTTGAACAGATGAAGATAATCACGTGGTTCTCCTAAATTAAATCTGTTAGGAGTGCATAAAAGTGAATCACTGGAAGTCTTTATTTGTCTCCATTGTTTAAATGCTATGGAATAGCACAAAAAAAATCACCGCTTTTTAAATCTTCTATCGCTACGCCGTGCCTACAGGAAAGCTGTCAACACTTAGTAAGGTAATTGAAGGCATCTTGCGGTTTAGAATAGTTTGGTAACTGGAAATTGTGAAGGAATAAGCTCATTGTTTGACATTTAATGCATTTAGCATGATGGCACCCTACGTGAAGGGACTCTCAGTAAATAATGACAGTGATTGACTTCGTTAAAACTCAGCGGAACCATAGTGCAGTGGGCCAAGAGTCATCTCATGTACGACAATGCAGATTTTTGAAAGAGATGTGATGTTTCTCTCTTGAAATGATTTTCTTGGAGAGAAAAGTATGTTATGGAGTGTTATAGATTATGAAATGATTGCTTTTTCTGATATGAAGCATACTTTTGTAGTGGAAGGAAATTTGTCTTATGCCAAATTATGTTTTATAAGCTACAGAGATAACCAAATATTTGGGAAAAATCTCCAAGGCCAGCTGAGATATTCTGTTTAAACAGCTGTTGAGTTAAGCCAGCAGTATCGGGTAATCAATACAGGCATAGACGCTCGCTCTGGTCAGTTGCTGGTGCCAGCAGCAGCTGCATTGTTATATATTAAGCATCTCTTCTACTTGGAGTGGCATTATGTGTGAGGTAAATGCATGAGTACAAGAATACACACAGCTCCAGTATCCCTTTACTGACTATTATCTGTGTGGCCTGTTATAGTTTATAATGAGTTTTCTCATCAGTTAACTCATTCTTTATCTTATTTGACCCTGAGTCCTTATTATCCACAATGTACAGATAAGAAAGTGAGGCACGAAGTTGTTAAATTGTTTAGCCTAAACTCTAGTGCAATTATGTCCAGCACTTAGATTTTCTGACTCTTTGTCTACTGGGGTGCTTCTTCCATGATCACGTTTTTCTCTTATTAAGGTTATTCAGCGGCACTCTCCAATATTTATTGAATATTAGCTATGTGTATAGAAGTAAGTACTTTATCTCATTTAACTATAAATCTTATGATGTAGGTACAGTTGATATTCCCACATTACACATAAGAAACAGATGTTCTGATTAATTTAGTAACTCAGCAGCCCCCAAACTTTTCGGAACCAGAGCCCGGTGCTCCTAAGTGAATCTAATGCCTGATGATCTGAGGCGGAGCTGAGGCGGTGATGCTGGTGCTGGGGAGCAGCCGCAAGTACAGATGAAGCTTCGCTCTCTTGCCCGCCACTCACCTCCTGCTGTGCAGCCCGGTTCCTAACACCCCGTGACCTGTACCCATCCAAGGCCCGGGGGTTGGGGACCCCTGGAGTAACGTTCTCATCGTTACATGGATGGTGATGTCAGTTACAAATGAACCAGTCCATCTGATTCAGAAGTACGCAGACATTGTCTATCATCTTGGTGTCTCCATTGCTTTGAAGTCAACACGATGCATAAGATCACATTTAACTGCATATTTAGTTGAGTCACATTATTAGTAGTATTGTAGGCTAAGGTATTTAGAATGTTGTACAGAATGAATGAACTATTATGGATTAATTATCGATATCTTCCTGTTGAGGGTGTACATCCCAGAAAGCAGGCTAGGAGGTGGTGGTATCTGGTTCTGTTTTCGCTGATCTTAAGTCTCATTTCTCTCAGGGAACTTTCCTCTTCCTGTCTGGTTTTTACTCATTCCTCAAGTCTCAACTTAAACAGAGTCCTTCCAAAAATCTAGGCCAGGGGTCCCTCCTATGTACCCTCCAACAATCCACGTATTAATTACTCATTTAATCACTTTCATCCTCCGAACTGGAAGTCTCGTTCAGTTCTTTATCTGCAGTCTGGCAAAATACCTGTCATACATTAGGTGCATAATTTGCTGAGTGAATTAATGACCTCAGCGACTTAAAATTAGCCTCAAATGAATGTGTTTTATGAAACAGGTGATTTCATGTGGCAGTGGTTTCAGATTCTTGAAAAGCTGAAGGGTGCTTTTTAGCAATCAGGAAATTATGTTAATTAATCGGAAGCCATCGATCGTTTACGTGTGGGTGCAGATACTGTCTGCCTAAGCCTGCGCCCGCATCAAAACACAAAAGGGACCCTAATGGACTTTCAGAGAGCACATGGAGTTGCTGCCGTTTTGTTATTTTTGTTTCTATAAACCATATCCAGTGCGATACAGTGCGTTTCATAATGTTTGAAATATTTAACGTCTTTTAATAGAGATAGATCAACCAGGTATTCTGGATGAAAACGCAGGGAAATCTCCATGCGGCTGGCGTTGTCAGACAGCGGAGCACAGCGCCCGGGGTGGGGGGCGGGGTGGCGTGAAGAAGGCCAAGCCATCGGCAGGCAGGGTGGCGCCGTGGGGCCCGCAGGAGCTGTGGGTGTGGACTCTCCTTTGGCGACGGGCCACGCCTCGCTGTGACAGCAGACAGTGACAGCGCTCTGCCTCTCCCAGCGAATCTGGGCTGTGACCGCTTGACCGGAAGGACTTGACGGGAATGACGCTGTGCTGGGGCCAGGTTCAGGCCTTAAGAAGCCGGAAGCTTCTGCTTTCTCTCTCTTGGGATTGTCACTCTCGAGAAACACCTGCCCTGCCGTGAGGGAGCGCGGCAGCCCCTGGGGAGGCCCTGGCTGAGGGGAGCCGTGGGTGTGGATGCGGCGTGCTGAGCTGGTGGTCAGCATGTGGACGAGCCATCCGAAAGCCAGCCCGTTGGCCCCTCGTGGAGCCGTGGAAGGTGACCACAGGTGGGGCGCGATGGAGCTGACAGGGCAAGCCCTACGTGGCCTGTGACCATGGTTTGATTAAAACTTGGACTCTGAAGTTTCCTAGTTGTCTAAAAATGGGAACGCTGATTCATGACACCGGGAAACAGCACAAACCATGACCCACAGCGAAGCAGAATCCCTGAGTGTGCCCTCCAGGTCCCTGTCCAGGGGCCAGTGTGACAGGAGTCTGCATCCGGCGGAAGTCCCCGCTCCCAGTCAGCAAAGTGAGGCCGGTGGGGTCAGGGAGGTGCGGGTGTCATTTCCTTCTGTCTCTCTGATTTCAGTGCATTCGTCATTTCTATCAAGCGGGTATAAGCACCTGTTTAACAGTTA
>NW_011889011.1:865393-876698 GCF_000151845.1 Pteropus vampyrus
GTCAGGGAGGTGCGGGTGTCATTTCCTTCTGTCTCTCTGATTTCAGTGCATTCGTCATTTCTATCAAGCGGGTATAAGCACCTGTTTAACAGTTAAATACGCAGACGGCCTTGTGACGAGAGGCGACAGCACGCCAGGAGAGGGTGCTTGTCCCCTCCCCCAGCTCCGCCATCGCCTTCCAGTTTCAACATCCGCATCTCGACTTTTTATCGTCCACGCTGCGTAACCGAGATATTTGGTTGCGTAACACGAATTAATAGCGCGATTGTAAGGTTGTGTGCCACGGGGCTGTTTGCACCGTTGTGCCCCAGCGGGTTGTAGGTGGGGACCCCACACTTAGATGTGCAAGGAGAACGGAATTCCTCATCCCCCACAATGGCCGTGAGCTTCCCCATGACCCCTGACCCTTCTGTGTAGCAAGGAGAACATGTCCTTGGTGATCGATCACATGTCACTGGGTCGTGGGACACGTTCGGCGATTCGCTGGCGGGACCTAGGACTCCGTGTGTAGTCAGACATGGGGGGAAGGCTCATCGCAGGGGAAGGCACAGCGCAGAGGGGAGGCGCGCGAGTGACGTCCGGAGGACGTCAGGTTCCCAAGAGACTTCTCCCACTGCAGCCACGTGGGACGCGCGTCTTCCTCCAGCTTCCGGCTGCCACCGCCCAGGGATTTTGGTGGGGGCTGGCCATTGTGCACCCCAACCGAGAGCTTCCAGGTAGAGCGGGTAGGAAGGTGTTCGGCATAAACCACGTTGTCTGCAGACATTTTAGATGCTGCAGACCCTCTGCATCAGCAGGAAAACTGGGGGGGGAAGGCACCCCCCGAACTCAGACTCCCAGACAGCACCTCAAAAATAACTTATACGGGGGGAAGGCACCCCCCGAACTCAGACTCCCAGACAGCAGCCCCGCTGAGGGCCAGCGCATCCGGCCAGCTTCAGCGGGGGCTTTCGGTTTCATGAACGTGTGTTTGAAATGTAGCCGTTTTCGAGGTCGGGTTTACACAGCCTCTGTCGAAGTTCAGCTTCGTCTCTTTGAGGCAGACGTGAGCCTCCCTGTTCGCCTCCCTGTTCGCCTCTGCCCCCCGTCCTCCTCTGAGGCAGCGTGCGTGTGCGTGTTGTGTTGACGTAGGGAGGGGGCGAGCACTCCGTGGACGTGTCCGCGTGGCCGGGGCCCCGTCGGCCTCCCACATTTTCGCTGGTTTCTGTGGCAGGGTTTCTGTGGCGGCCACTTGGTCTGGATCGCGGAGTGGGAGGTCCTGGTGCTGACCGGTAGTGACCCATTTCCCTCCTGATGTGGACCTCTGATGTCCTTGGTAGTAAAATCATGGCAGCCGCTGCCTCTTGTCCTAGCCTTGCTGGGGCACTGGCTGGGCGCCTGCTCTCGAAATGCAACAGGCACCTCCCTCCTGCCCCGCTCCCCGCCAGGTACCCACACACCCAGCTCTCATGGGACTCCCTCCCTGAGTCACAGCTGTGGTTGGGACCAAGGCTGGGCCGCTCTCCACTTTCCCTCAAGCTGGCTGGCATCCCTCTGAACTCAGACGCCTCCCAGGCATGTAAGGAGACTTGGCAACTCTCTGAGTACCCCCAAATCACTTTGACCATTGTCCCACTTAATGGGCTAGGTAGAGGATTGTGGGTTGAAATCTTTCCCTCCAGGCTTTGAAGGTATTGCTGCTACTTTAAAATTCTATTTTGACTCTTGTTTCCAGTAGCTGATCTGACATTTCTTTCTAGAAGATTTCAGGATCTCCTGTTTATAAAAATTTAACTTCATGAAAGTTTAACTTCTTCTGTGTTCACTGCTCCAGGTGTCACTCTGCCCTCTCTGCCTTCTGCCTTTTCTGTGCTTGCGACCTCTCAGCCTCCCTGTGGTCCTGCAGGGCACAGAGGCCTCTCCTCTGCTGCAGCCTCTTGCAGATTTCCAGAAAAGAGCGGAAATCTCTTCTTGGCCAGTGCTGTCTTCTCATTGGGATTATAAGTTTGCTAGTTTCTAAGCGTGTTTCTCACAGTGCCTCAGGAGAGAGAGGCGGGAGATGTGCCTGCTCAGCATGCCACCTGTGACAGGCCTGCCACCTCCTCAAGTTCCGCTGCTGCCCCCACGAGTCCTCTTGAGTGAAATTTGCATATGTGCTCATTTAAAAGTCATCCGTTGTAATTACGGTGAATTTAAGAATATTATTTAAGTTTTTTAAAAGTTAAATTGAACCGTAGGGGCTGTACCAGATGTGAATGACTGTACTAGATGTGAATGACCTACGTGTTTGCAGCAATATGTAAATATCATCTTAGTATATTTACGAAAATAGTCCTGACCTACTGGATCCCCCAAAGGGTCTTGAGGACTCCCTGGGTCTGTGCATCATCCTTTGAAAATCATTGGCATACACGTTAATTTCATCATCATTTTACAATATAAGTAGACAAATTTTAGAAGCTGTGTTAGGGAGAACATTCGGATTACAATTCGTGCACCCAGGATATGTGTGTTTTTTATTTCCTCAAAGGGCCCGTCTTGCTGGGACGATGTCTTGATCCCGAACCGGATGAGTGGTGAATGCCAGTCCCCACACTGCCCTGGGACCACCGCAGTGAGTAGCTGGTCAAGTCCAGTCCTTTAATTATGATGTCTTCAGTGTTGACTAGGAAATTACAGTGGAGATAAAAACGCTAACCGACTTCTCTTCTGTCTGATAATACTCACCAAAAGCGCTATCGGATTCAAAGTGTTTATAATATTTACCAAGAATTCTGCCCATGTTAGTACCCTTCAGTGACACTTCCTAAAGACTTAGCCACTTTGGGTGACTATGTTAAAACATGACAATTTAAACTCCTTACAAAGCGATATTCGTGGATTATACGGAAGAACCAGTTCAGAGTCTGGCAAAATAAAATAACAAAGATGTAGTGTTAATTTTTTTCTAATTCCGTGATAGTTTATATTTATATTCTATATCATTCAAAACTACTTTTTTGCTTTATCTCTTTCTGCCTTTCCTTAGCAGTTTTCTGACACGGTGGTCTGTTAGAAAATCTAGCATGGGTTACCAGATATACACTTGAATTGCCACCACCTGTCCTCTGCAGTCCCTCGTATGCTTGCAAATGGACGCCGTGCATTTCATACAGAGCATATATTTTTTGAAAGAGACCCTGAGTACTTAAGTTATTTTTAAAATAATTTTATTATTATGGTCATGTTTGTAATTTGTAATTGTTATACTTTTTGCCTCGGAAATCCCTGGGTCCATCATAATCTGATTGTATGTATTTCCTGAGCTGTAAATCCTGTGACAATGCCAACACAAATATCGGTGGTAGTTCACAAACTGTCACAGCCAGCTGGCAGTTAATACCTTCTCTAAGGAACAAAGTCTGTCGATAGCAACAGGTACAGTGTTTGGGCCAGGGTCATTGGCGTGCCTTCCTTCCAACCTACTGGATGATCGCAAAGATACCGAGGTAGCAGCAAGCAGCGTAATAGTCACTTTCCATCAAACTAGGGCTGGGGACCTTGACCAGATTTTTGTTAATGCACATCTCAAAGAAAAATAATGACTTGTATGTCATTCACAGACATCGAGCGTAATACAGTCTTATAAGTTTATTACTGGGATGAAATTAAAGTGCATATATCTTATAGGGGAGAATTCTTAAGTATAATTGTATATGCTTGTATAAAGTATAATAGTTATGTAGTATAGTGTACATAACAGGCAGATGTAATTTCATTTAATAACAGTGATAGATCCGTATCCTTTGGCATGTATAACGTTACAGTCTCTGTACCATCGTTACAGGAATGTGAGGTCCCTTGAAAACCTCCCTCCATCACTACAGTCTGACTGCCTCTCATGTACCTTGATATTAATTGGCGAGGTTCAGTTTCAGCAGAATAGACAATTTTGCATCTTTAAAATCCAACCTAAAATCAGTCTAAGCGGGAGACTGTGTCATGTGGGGTTGAAAATCATGGCCTTTGCTTGTTGAATATTTAGCTTATTTAGATATAAATACATAGAATTCAGTATAAATTAAGTTAGAATATAGTTCTATTTTGGTGAGCACAGTGACCAAACTTATACCCTCAAAAATAACTTATACCCTCAAAAATAACTTATACCCTCAAAAATAACTTGTACCCTTTCACTTAGACCCTTAAAAATCTGGATTAAACTGCACACATGTATTTTTAAAAGATTGGCTGTGCTTACAACAAGGTAAAAAACAGTTTACGTGCTAAAAATCAAGAGAAGGCTGAACTTCAGAGAGGAAAATGTATAAACTGCAGCCACTGACCACGGGGGACAAAGCCTCAGATTGGGTAGACAGGCCTGAGATCACAGCTGGGTTTAAGGTGTCATCGAAGTGAAAGTTGAAACTTACGCAGAGTCCTGGTAAAGCCAGCACCCTCACTGGGTCAGCTGGCGAGGGAGGTGCCAGGAGTCATTGCCTGTTCTGTTCACTCTGCGTGGAGCTAGAAATGTTACCCCTTCACATCTATAAGCACGAACCTACCTTTACCTGAATTTGAGGCCCGTCAGTACTCACTCTATCTGTGTGGCAGGTGAAGGCCTGAGTCTAGGATCTTGTTTGAAGTGGTGGTGCCAGGAACTGAGCTGAAACTTACCCAAAACCTCCAAGAAAGCTGGTGCACTCAACTGGGTCCTCAAATACTTCCTTCAGAAAATGTTTCAAGGAGCATGAGAAAAATCATGAATGAAAACAAGCCATCATAGATGAGGGAGAGTGAGCAGAGATCAAACTTGAAATGAATGGAGGGAATGTAAGTGTGCTTAATGTTTTTAAAAAGTGAAGCACATATAACACATGATTAAAAAACAAAAGACTATCAGTGGTATCCAATCATGTTAAAGATTAAACACACACAAGCGTGCATGCACACACTAACACAAGAAATTCCAGATTTAAACATTATAATTGACACAAAACTTACTAAATGGGTTAAATAGCAGATAAGAAAGGTAAAAGAGAAGTTTTTGGCTTCGATCTGAAATTCGACCTGCTAAAATGACTCCAAGTGTAGCCAGAAAACATAACAGATTTAAAATATAAAAGAGAAGCTAAACAACATGGAGGACAGAATAAGAAATCTCAAATATTGGCGTACCAGAAGAAGATAGAATGAAATATTGAAAGAGATAATGAAGCAGAACTTTCCACCATTTCTCAGACTTAAGAATCCAAATGAATCTCAAGGAATAAAATGAAAGGCCAAACCAAATCAATCATACAGAGATTGCAGAAGTCAGAGAAGTTCTAAAGGCAGCTGGAATGAAGAAGACTGATTATCTGTCCACAAGTGACAACTGGATATTTAATGAACCAGCATTGATGTTGGAAGACACATGACAGAGGAACAATTCAGAATGGTGAAAGAAAATAATGTTAAGCTAAAACTGCATTTAAGAAAATCTTTTGAAAACAAAGGGCGAGAACAACAGAAAAGAGATCTTCAGGCAAACTCAAGAAATGTACCGCCATCTAAACCTTTCAAATATTTTGAAACTAAACATTTTGGAAAGAAAGAAAATAATCCCAGAAGGAAGGCTTGACATTCGAGAAGGAATGGTGGAAAAAAAATGTGGCTAAACCTAAACAGAATATAACAATCAGCACGATTATATTTGATTTCTGATCATACTTATAAAGACTGAATATAGTTACTGGACGATATTGCAGGTAAGCACGGAGCAGGAAGTTAAAGCATTCTAGCATCTTTGTATTTTTCACCAAAAAGTCAAGATATTCACTAAAATTAAAGTTGTTTTTGGTACATGCATATTCATAGCAGCTTTGTTTGTAACAGCCAAAAATGGAAACAACGCACACGTCCAGCCACAGGTGACTTGGCGAACAAACGGTGTAGGCATGAATAGATAGGACAGGACAACTGGCACGTGCGCAGACGGGATGGCTGTCAAATGACCGTGCTTGCTGAAAGAAACCGAACAAACAGAGAAAGGAGACACTGCGTGATTCCGTCTATGTGAAATTCTGGAAAACGCAAACAATCCAGAAAATGTATCCCAGTTATCTAGGAATTGGGCAGACGCAAGCAGCAGCCAGTGAAAGGGACTTAAACACGTCCGAGGAACCTTTTGGGGTGAGAAATTGTTCATGATCTTAAGTGTGATGTTGGCTTCACGGTTGTATATAATCGGCAAAACTTACCACATTTATACATGTGCCGTTTATTTGGTGTTAACGGCACCCCAATTAAGCTGTAGGAGAAATGGTGCCAATATGTGAGCTCCTCCCGAAAGGCCGCGAGCTCAGGCCACTCAATCGTGGCCTCCCTGCCAGTGGCCCTTCCCTCATGCACACGCTCTGGCCACGGCCTGGGACACGGCTTTCTTTCCACTGTTGGGCAGATGCAGAGTCCCCACAGAGGGAGGGAGCCCCACGACACCCTGGCCACTCAGGGACCACAGACACCTCCCCGGCCCAGGGGGAGGTCTGCGCCCAGCATTAGCTCTGCATTCCTGGCAAGGTTCTTTCTGCGGAGCCCGTGGGGGAGCCACGTGAGCGAGCCCACAGGGGCCAGGGGTCACTCCCCGCTCCCACGGGGCCCTGAGGTGCTGCCGCTGGCACTCAGCAGCTGGCAGCCAGCCGTTTCTATGCTCAACTCATCCCAGCGGGACACCCACGATGAAATGTGATGTGCGCTGAAGCCTCCGTTACCCCACGGTGCAGGGCAGACTGAGGCGGTGGCTCCCGAGAAGGCGATTCCTGGGCTGGCTGAAGCCATTACCGCTGTCACGCGCAGACACAAACAGACCCACGAAGCAAGGGAACCTTGCCTAGAGGCTGCCAGCAGATGCCCATCAGGGCCCCCTAGCCACGCTGGGCCAGTTCTGCACCTAATGCAGTCACAGGCAAGGGAGATGGGGACCACCCTCTTCGACGGTGTCCGGGTGGCTGCCGTACCTGTCAGCTCAGCCAGGGTGCCAAGCAGCGGCGGCTCCGCCGTAGGTCATGGGGTCAGACAGCTGTGCCCAGGGCAGACCAGGAAGGGCAGCGTAGACCCTGAGGAGCTTGCACAGAGCTTGCACATGTGGATCTTGTGAGCTTGTCCCAGGCTGTGGGTGCTCCGTGCGTGGCCGAATCCGACCCGAGGCCTTCTCCCAGAGGCGCCTCTCCTGGGGCTGTGGAGCGAGCATACTCTCGATGGCGCAAACTGCCACGTGCAGATCTGCTGGAAATGTCTCACGTCAGCTGCCTTGGTAAATCGGTGTGACGGGTGCCGCAGAAGCTACAGATGGGGCCCTGCCCACATTCGCAGCCTCCTGAATCCGTGTCCCGGGGCGGCTTCCTGCCTCTGAAGGGGCATCGCTCTGGCTCCAGGCTCCCTCATCTGCACTGCACCCCTTTGTGATTTTTCTAGTAGGAAATGAGGGCTGCCTGTCCTCAAAGGCTTCTCTGAACCCCGTGAATCTGTGGCTTCAAGGCTGGCCCTCAGTGCTTGGGCCACGCATTCGTTGTCCACACCCATGTGTCCTCACCACACACACCCCTGCTGCGTGAGCACGGAGGGCCGGGGGCCAAGTATGAAGCTGCCCAGCGCACAGCACAGCAGACGCCTGAGTCGAGGAGCCCCTCTTCTCCCAGGGGAACATGCCCTCCAGGTCACAGGGCCCTGTGCTGGGTTCCTCATGGGACCTCAGGCTGGGGGCCGTCTAGGAAGTAATCCCTTGTGATTTCCTGGAAACAGTTCCTGGCCCAGTGAGATGCTGGGTCTAGCTGGTGTCACCATAGACCCTTTTAGCTAAAGATGCATTTGAATTGTCTAGGATAACCATCTAAGGGATTGAAATAAAATACAGATGCCAAGTTATTACCAAAAAAAAAGGAGAATGAAGATAGAAATGGGACAAATAGCACATACACCGTACAAAATGATAGAAATATAAACAGTACTGTGATTAAACGTAAGTGTCCTAACTGAAGTTTAAGAGACAAAGATTCTTAGACTGAATTAAAAGAAGAAAATCCAGTTTTATTCAAGTTACAAAAGATGTAAGAACAAAGCCATTGAAATAAAAGAATGGAGAATGATATGCTGGACAAATATTAACTAAAAGAAAGCTATTCGAACTATTTAAATTGTATATGAAATAGATTTTTAGGGCGAAAGGGAAGCATTACTAAAACAAAATGGTGGCTCTCTAGGTTTTAATAAAAGTTTCAATAACCTGGAAAGATGTAATAGTTTGAAAATTGTATGATCTTAGTAACATGGACTCAAAACACATTAAGAACAGTTTTTGGAATCAACAACTCATATGAATAAATTTCCCACAAAGATGAGAGGTCGTAAGGTGACTCCTCGAGGGGCTGAGAGCTCCTGCAGTACAAACTCAGGAAAGATGTAGCCGGTTAACGCAGGGAGCAGGTGGCATCGTGGGTGCTGCACCTGGCTGTGGCAGGCTACCCGCCCCACCCCCTTTTTTTTCAGACAAATACGCAGCATTTCAGCAATTGATTGTGTTTAGGACATTCAGACATTTAAATATCACTAACAAAAACATAACCATAAAAAAATCTCTTAAACATGGAAATTCAATGAACTTAGTCAATAAGAAAAAAAATCCAAATGAAATTATGAGATCGAGCAACAATGAAAATATACCGTATATCAAATTTTTGGGAGATGTACCTGAATTAATATTTAAAGGGAGTATTGAATACTGAATAAGTATTTAAAGGACCATAAACGATTACTTTTATTTAAAAAAAAGAAGATAACATTTTTAAACGCTGTTTTAGAAGGCAGAAAAAGAAATCGTCATATCCAGCTATTTTTTCTCCCATAGCTAATGAACACTAAATAAATGTTGGTTAAATAAATGAACTGGAGGTATGTGTGCCCCTGACTGACAGTGGCAGCGGCTGGCATAGGGGCTCAGTGTGAGACGTTAGTTCCTTAATCACTTCTCTTAAAACCGTTTTTTCTGGCTTGCATTTTTACAATGCAGCCAAATACAAACCATGACTCCTGTATTTTCTAAAGCTTTTTGTTTCTTAAGGAAGTGAGAAGATAGGCATTTTTAAGTAGTTTATCATACTTAAGTTTGTAGGGTATTTTTAATTTTTGACAGTATTTTGTACACTGTATATTATATTCTCATAAAGAAGCTTAATTTCCATCACTTGTATAAAATGAATATGCATATACTTAAAATTCAAAATGGCAGGGTTTCTGATGTATTCTTAATTAATGTTTATGTACTTAAAGATAATCTAACTAGATCATTTGAAATAGCAGTAAAATTTAACCTTGGTTTTTAGGAGTACAAATATAAACTTGACCTTTAGACAGAGAACTCTGAACCTAATTCGGTTTTACACTAATCACTGTCATCCTAGGAAGGGACATAGCATTAGTTCTGAAAGCCATCTTACTTTTTATGTAAAGAATTTTCTAGTAAACTCAAAGGGTATATGCTTGAGAATAAAAGAGTTGAAAAATCAATTTGGGTTTTCTCCATTAGTGAAATTAATTCAACTCCGGATATGACATAAGCCTTTAAATTTTCTGTGTAAATCTTCATTTTATATTTCACCCATGAAACAATGCAGATCGTTGTGTTGGGACGCGTGCTGGGGGTATGTGCCTTATTTGCACACGCATAGGCCAAGGCAACCTCAGAAGTCCTGTCCTCTACACATTATTCCTGAGTTTCAGATTATGACTTCTAAAAATGCACCTGCCCCGGCCATCCAGCACTCCCCACAAAGACCCTTGGTAACAAGGGCATCCTCAGCCCACTGTGGGACCGTCACCTTCCCCTCACACCTGGCATTTGGGCAGCAGGGGTTAGGATAAGGACGTCGTCCCAGTATAAAAAAAGAAAAAACATTAAATCCTGCCTCTCATAGTTTATTTGTGCTTCTGTAATAAAAGGGTGTAAACTAAGTGGCTTATAAACAACACGCATTTGTTTCTCCCAGTTCTAAAGGCTGGGGGTCCAAGGTCAAGGCGCCGACAGATTCGCCGTCCGGAGAGAACCCTCCTCCTAGTTCACAGACAGCAGGCGCCCTGTGGTGGAGGGATGAGGGAGCACTCCAGGGTCCTTCATGAGGACGCTAATTTCAGTCCTGAGGACGCCCAGTGCTCTCACATCTGATCCCTCCTCAAGGCCCCACCTCCAACACCGTCACTCAGCGATTAGGTTCCAGCATAGGAGTTTGACAGGAGGGACAGGGCGGGGACACAAACATTCAGACCGTAGAGATCTTCAAAGTAGTAAATGACCATGGTCATTGTTTTTATTCTTGTTGAGGGGTGTTGGTTTTACTACTTAACACTCTGTAACATACATTATACTTTAGATTTTTGAGAATATCTACCAGAAGTTCCATGTAAAATAATATAGTATTTTCTTTAGATTATTTGATTTTGACAGGAGTTGAAGTCTTACTAGAATTTTTTTTTCTTATCAGAAACAGCTGTATAAGACCTCTTAAAATAACTCAAAGATTTATTTTAAATGAAATTAGATACTAAAAGCTATCCCCTGAAGTATAATAAATAATAAATAACGTTGTTATTACTCAATGTAATAAATGAAGAGATTTCATCTTACTCCACATGTAATTTATTTCTTGCATTTTCCCCTAGTTGGGCTCAGTGCATGTCACCTGGGACATTAATTTGAATAAAAAGTTAATATTCATAGTCTCTATCGCAGATTTTATCTTTTTGGGAGATGTTGACTAAAATAAAATGAATAATAGATAAGAGTCACCTAATATGAGCGATTTTCATGTATAGGGTATTTGCATATTTTATTTTCAAAAAGTTTCTTATTAACGTTTTAGCTTAATGAAATGAATCTCAAAGGGATCTGTGTTTCTTTTTATTGTTGTTTTAGATGTGAATTGGCATCTCACAAAATGAGACTCGCGGGTTTCTCAGGATGATTTTCTGGGATAAACAATATGTTCTTTTCCCGCATCTAATATTAGTGAAAGGTTGGCTTCTATTTGTTTCAAAGAGAAGATCTCAGGTTGACCAGTTGTCGCAGAGAGAGTCACGAGTGACAGCTTTTATTTGCAAGATGTAGAAGGAGCTGTGGGCTCTCAGTCTCGTGTTGCTTAGCTCCTGTGCCCAGCGCAGTAACCGGCGTGAGTAAAGGCATCTCCACATGCGTGTCTGTGGCTTCCAAGGGCCACACGTGATCTCAGAGGGCAGCCGGCGCTTACAGGTGGAGGGTGGGGACCGAAAACAGAAGGAAAAGAGGGAAGAGCACAGGCACGTCCCTGTCATTCTGCCC
>NW_011889011.1:879687-884072 GCF_000151845.1 Pteropus vampyrus
TGGACGTGTTATAAATGCCATGAGACGGCACAGAACGTGTGGGACTTCAGGAAGGGAAATTCTCTCAGTACAGGTGATCAAGGAAGGCTTCTCGGAGGAGGTGGGGCCTGAGGGAGGGGCGGTGGAATTTCCACTGGCGGTGATGCTGGACGGTTGGGAGTGTTTTCCAAGGTCGAGGAAATGACAGGAATAAAGGGATAGAAAAAGGTAAGAGTCATTCCTTCAGCAAATTACTGTTAGCCACCTGCTCTCCGCCAGGCAGTCTCTTGGGCTCTGCTGTGTGTGCAAAGCCAACCTTCCCTGTGGCCTTGGCTCCGCCCAGCCCTCGTGACATTGCACTGGACACAGGGGACGATGAAGAGGAAAGGGCAGGATGCTATGAAGACGTGAGAACCGCCTGGAATGGGAGAGTTGGGGGCAGCCCTGACTGGGGAAAGAGCCAGCTCTGGGAGCGGGGAGGGGAAGCGGGCGACTCCCAGCAGGTGGGGCCACCTCCAGAGCCCTGATGTGGGAGGGCCCCTCGGAGATAGCATCTGGAATGTTAGCGGTAACTGAAGGGCAAGAGGCAGTGTCCTTCGCTGTGTCTGTCATTGCTCGGTCTGTGGGTTTTTATGGAGAGGATTATGAATAGATGGTAAGAGAAGTCATCTGACCACGCTGAAGTTTGGCTATTCTGAAGGCCGAGATGGCAGGTCAGCTGGCTGGCATGAGGGGCGGGGTAAGGAACAAAGAAAGAACAAGAACATCTTAAGGGGAACAGAAACAAAGATTATTTTTACGTGACTTTATTTACTGCCCTTGAATCCCCGTCAGCATGAGAATGAAGGTAAATGAGAACTGGCGTTTGCTTTTCTTAAAATTGGAAACGCACGCACAGATGAGATTTCAGTTGAGAACCGATTAGAAACCACGCTTTTCGTGTATTTATTGGATCATTAAGAGCAGCCATATGGCCGTCTTCTGTCTTATCTGTTCGCTTCTCTCCAGTATGTTCCTCAGTGGGAGTCTGTTTAGTGGTTGATGGAAAGTCTGACTTTATCGGCAGCTCTCCGTTATCTGTAATTGCCAGAAGTGGATGGTTCGATGTGAAGGGTTTCCCTTCCCTTCTCTCCCTGCCACTCCCTTCTGTCAACCTTCCTGGAAGACTGGGGACCTCTTGCCTTTGCCATTAGCTTTTGAAAATATCAGAGGGGGAAGGAGACGGGCTCCTATGGGAAGTAAAGGTGGAGATGGTCTGAGAAGGCAGCCAGCGCTTCTTAGGCATAACTGAGCCGACTGTAGCTGCATGCTGACTGGGGGAGCTGGGTTGAGACTTAGGGTGTCTCCCTGTACATCCTTCTGCATCTGGATGCATGTTAGCCAACTTCTGATCTGGTCGTTTCCAGTTTTCCATTTGTGAAACAAAGATTGAGCGTCACTCATGAAATTTCACTGAGTGTTTATGAGGATTCAGGACTCAGTAAAGCCTCCTGGGTTTCAAAAATGAAAGATGTTCTCTTAGGATCACGTAACTGTCGATATCTGTAGATTGTTATACCTGATTCAGAAATGGCTACATGATTGTCTCCCCTTATCTGTGGGGGGCACGTTCCAAGACCCCAGTGGATGCCTGAAACCGTGGGTAGTGCCGAACTCGGTATATACTATGTTTGCTCCTACACAGACATGCCTATGACAGAGTTTAACTTATAAATTAGGCACTGTAAGAGATTAACAACAATAACTAGTAATAAAATAGACAGTTATAACTATATACTCTAATAAAAGTTATGTGAATGTGGTCTCTCTCACTTAAAATATCTTATTGTACTGTACTCACCTTTCTTCTCAAACTTTTCCTTACTCACAGCTTCACAGATAGAAGATTTGTTCTCGTTTTAGAGCTTACCAACCTCAGCATGTGATTTTTTTTTTTCCTTATTAAGTTGAGAACTTTTACCTTTTCACGTAAATGAAACACATTACTGCTTTTCTTTGGCATATTCAAGTTCTCGGCATCACTACTCCTGTGATTTGGTGTCATTATTAAATAAAGTGAGGATTATTTTACCTGAACACAAGCACCATGAGAGCGTGACGGTTGGTCTGATAATGGAGGTGGCTACTGCATAATTAACCGGCACGTAGAGTGTCTAGTGTGGGGACGCTGGACAGAGAGACGATTCACGGCCTGGCTAGGATGGGGTAGAGGCAAGCGATTTCGCCACACTACTTAGAAGAGCACACGATGTAAAACTTGTGAATTGTTTATTTCTGGAACTTTCCATTTAACATGTCTGGACCATGGTTGACCTCAGGTAATTGAAACTGCAGAAAGAGAAACCACAGATGAGGTGGGAATGACTGTATTTTCCTGGATTCCAGACTTGTCATTTTTTCCCTTAGAGTTATCTAATTTCTCAATTTCTTACCTGCCTTATAAAAATTGACTATTTCAATCAAGCAAAGAACCATTTCTCCATGTGCTTTTACCATTTCATTAAAATTCACACCGATGTTCCCAAGAATTATAAATGTCATTATGTGACTTTATGTTCAGAAATTAAAACTCATATCACTTAGCACAATGTCCAATATATAAAGACCCTTTAGAGAATTGCTTCTTATGTAGTATTTAATAGTGCATGGTATTAATTATTATAAGGCATGCATTTAAACTTGGACATTTCCTTGATTGAACAATGAAGTGTTTTAAATACACTCACTGCTGAGGACTGGTTCAGTCACGCACTTCAATGAGGAGATGTTTATCTCAGACGGATAAAGCAAATGTAAATGGAAAGAAATGCTCCGTGGGGTCCTTTACAGGTTGATGGGCAGGCCATAAGCTCTAAAAGGACGAAGCCACAACAGGAGAAATACAAAGGTGCATTTTATTGGCGTTGAGCTCGAGGGGCCTCTAGTGGATGGCTTCTATTTACTCCTGGGGACGAAGTAGAGTCAACCGAACTGATGTAGAGAAGTGACCCTGTAGAGTAGTGTCCATCAGCCACAGTTATGGGACTAGATAAGCTAACTGTCACCAAATAATAGAAAGAGACCCAGACAGAGGGTCAGTTAGGATACTGCAAAGTCACGATTACTGTAAGCTAGCGTTTATTCTAAGGCTGGTTACGTACTGTTTAAAGCATGGTTCTTTAGAAACCATGGAGTAACAAACATCATGTTAAGAACTGTGATTTAGTCTGAGTTTTCCACATTTTCTTTCCAACTGGAGTATCTCCTAAGGGTTCTCTTTGAGATTTCCCAGGTGGCCCTCCAAAACAAACAAACAAAAAACTAAACTAAAAATAATAATAATAACAATCTAAACCCTTCACAGTGGTGACAGCCAGTTATCGTTTAGAAAAGAGAAGGAGGGAGAGGGTGAGTGAGAGGTGGGGTGGGGGCGGGTTCGAAGGGGTTCATTACGGTTAGCTGCATAATTAGAAATGCGTTATCCGCTCACTCAGATGATGCTTTGTGACTTAAAGACCTGTCGGTGAGAAAGTCCTCCAGCTGCTAGGAGTCGGCCCAGAAGCGTTTGCAGGTGCAGGAACTAAATCTTAGCAACTCACACCTTGAAGAGACCTATTCATGGGCTAACCAGCGCACGGAAGACCTTACGAACCGCAACGTTGGTTTATTATTTCATACTCTGGGACACCTTCAATTACACAACATGTATCGCTGCCCTCTTAGATGTGTTTCTGTTCTTCCTCTCTCTTTTCCCCTCTCTTTTTTCTCTCTCCCCGCCTTTTTCTCTCTCTCCTTTGACAATCCCCAACTATCTCGGCCTTGCCCTTGTTTTAAAATGTGTCTGCACATTCTTTGACACTCCTCTCATCGAAGGCGGGTTCTAATTCCCCTTCCGTTGGACCTGGGCCTGGCTTAGTGATGTATTTTGGAAGACTAGAGAACAGCACAGGTGGTGTTGTATTACTTGGGAGGCGGTAACATAGCATGCAAAGTAATGTTTGTCTAGCTTTGTCTTTTGAGCCTTCAGCCAACACGGGAAATGCCTGGATTCCCTAAGGCCACCGGCCGAGACACCTTATGGAGCGGCCACACGGGAATAGAGAGAGGAAACTAAGGAACCCAGGTGGCCCGGCCCCCACAGGTCAGCCCTCCCATCCATCCTGCCATCTGTGTGACGAAGCGAGCCTCAGACCCTTCCGGCTCTCAGCTTCGGGGCCTCCCCAGCCACTGCCAGGGGGGCGGAGATAAGGAGTCTCCACCCCACTCTGCTCATAGTGCAGATTTATGATCAACGTAAAAAGAAATTTTTAAGGCGTTTGGGGTGCTTTGCTGCGCAGCAATGGACAGTTGAAACCATAGCAAATGGTCACGTAGTTATACAAAAGACTACATACACTCTGATGTACAGATCTACGGATGTGTGTGTA
>NW_011889011.1:884777-889471 GCF_000151845.1 Pteropus vampyrus
GAGGCGGTAACATAGCATGCAAAGTAATGTTTGTCTAGCTTTGTCTTTTGAGCCTTCAGCCAACACGGGAAATGCCTGGATTCCCTAAGGCCACCAGGCCGAGACACCTTATGGAGCGGCCACACAGGAATAGAGAGAGGAAACTAAGAAACCCAAGTGGCCCGGCCCCCACAGGTCAGCCCTCGCATCCACGCCTGCCATCTGTGTGACGAAGTGAGCCTCAGACCCTTCCGGCTCGCAGCTTCGGGGCCTCCCCAGCCACTGCCAAGGGGGCGGAGATAAGGAGTCTCCACCCCACTCTGCTCATAGTGCAGATTTATGATCAACGTAAAAAGAAATTTTTCAGGCGTTTGGGGTGCTTTGTTGCGCAGCAATGGACAGTTGAAACCATAGCATTCTTCATGATCACGTAATTATACAAAAGACTACATACACTCTGATGTACAGATCTACGGATGTGTGTGTATGTCTCTGTGACACAGTTTTTGTGAAAGGGCTTTGAATGAGAAATCAAACCATGATTTGTTGATGAAGGTATCCATGCAGCATTATATGGACTTGGGAGAGAGTTCATTCATGCTGGGCTAGAATTATTTGTTTATCTGAAGTATGTCTTTACCTTGGATAATATGGGATCAATAATAACAAGTATGTTCCAGTGGACTCCCCGCCTTAATAGGTACCGAATGCACCACTCAGTCATGACACAGGAATTAAAATGCAGTTGTAGATCCTCCGATCTAATCCTGTCATGGCTCCCTGAGGCCACACCCCGGTCTCTGAGATTTGTGTGCATGTTTCCTAAGTCACCATCAACAACTTACTGATAAATGGTTTCACCTGATGGCTTCCTTTTACAATAGTCGCGCTTCTACAAAAGGCTGAACTTAGTGTGTAGCCTGGCACACCAGCGTGGGCAGTGGCATCAGAGAAGCCCATTGTGAATTCTTGTTCTGATACGTACGGGCTGGTGGCCTTGAACAAAATCTTTGCACCCTATGGGCTTCTTCATTTGTGAAGTGGAGATATCAGTGCCTTTCGTACGAGGTCTTTGGAGGGTTAAATCTGATACGGGGGAAGCAGTGCATACCTCGGAGCCTCTCCTTATTAGGGGTCAATAAATTGTAGTTATTATCACCGTAGTTGTTCTTATAATGTGGTGACTTTTCTAGGTTTGGTTTACTAGATCTTCTTCGACTTTTGCCACCAGGGTTGGGGGCAGTTTTGCATAATGCCTATGCAGGCGATTGCCATTTCTACAAATAACACGAAGTATTCAAACTGATAAAGTTGCTCTGACCATAACTTTGTGACAAACTGTAACATCTGTAGTTCCTTAAATAAAAATGTACTCAAGCTGCATTTTATATAACACGCGATTGTGGCATAGATAAAATTCTCTACCAGCCGATCCGGAGGAAAAAAATAACAATCATAATGGCTTAGAATAGTGTTGTTGACTTTTATTTTTTTGGAGAACCATGTGCCAACATGATTATTATAATACCGCACATTTTTAAATGTCATAATAGAAGTGCAATTTAAAGTTATGATACCTCATTTTCACTGAGTTCATTATTTTCAAAATACGTGTTGCTTTTTCTGATTATAAGACCATAATGTTGGCTATAAAGAATAAGCCGACGTACTTGCACACAAAAAAAAAGCGTGTAAGACTCATGTCCAGTCACACCGACGGAGAAACTCCCAGTTCTCTTTAAGTGTGTATTCTAGACTGTTTCCAGCGAGCACATGTGTGTGCTCACTCGGACACACATATCCGTTTTTCGTGGCATCATATCACATATGCTATTTTGTGACTTGTATCTTTTACTTCATACGTGTCAATAGATAAAGGTCTGTGTGATCATTCTCGGTGATCGACGCTGTTGTGTTCTGCTTTAGCTCCGATATTTAAATACTCCAACGAGTATTTAAAAGCTGCTCTGCGTGTCGCTGTAAAGGCCACACTCCCGTGTTCTTCCGACGCACACTTCTGTGACCTCGTCTGGTCACGTGTTGAAGAGTTGCAGTGGCCAAGTCTTTACATTGAAAGTGTTGTAATGGTTCGTTCCAGAAGGTTCTCCGGAAAGTCTGCTCCAATTTCCATTCTCTCTAAAACTGTGTGAGAACAGAGTTGTTTTTTTTCCTCCTATCCTTTAAGTTAGATGCTTTTATTATTTTTAATATTTGCCAGTTACTTGGGTGGAACACAGCATCTCATGTTAAATTGCCTTTCTCCCATTCCTAAGAAGCTTGAATATGACTTTATTATGTATTGCTCATTATTACGTCTATCTTTGTTTCTTGTAATTACTCGTTATAAACATTTCTTATAGTAACCCTTCGTGTGTCATAGGTGATACAAATAGTTTTATCAGTAAGTAATTTAACTTGAAAGTCTTTTTATGGTGTTTTAGAACTATTTAAGCTTTTGACGGAGTTAAAGATATTGTTTTCTTTGTAGGATTATGCCTTTGCCATCATGCATACATAGCAGGGTTTTCTTGACACTCAAGAGCATTATAAATATTTACTGAAAATCTTTTCTAGTGTTTTTATGGTTTCACTTTTTAAAATATTTGATCTATATAAAGTTTATTTTAGTGTGAATAGTATATGAATATAATTTTACTTATTTTACCCACAGAAATCTACAAATTAATTTTGCTGCATCATTTATTGACTAGAATACATTTTCCCACTGATTTGAAATAAATTCCATCTCTGTATTATAGTAACTTTGGGATCTTATCTGTAGAGTCTGTCTTGCATCATTCATCTGCTTATTTGGCCTCCAAACCTACAGCGTTTTGATTAACATATACACATTATAGCATGTTTAATATCAAATGCCATAAGTTCTTTCAATTGCCGTCACATTTTTCTTTGGTACTAACACAGATTAAGTTTTTCACATACTCTAGAATTTTTATAAAGTTCGAAAATAAATTTCATGAATTTGTTTTTAATGCATGAGTTAAGCATGTCATCCTAGAGATGTGTAGTCAAGACAGAAAGAAATTTAAATGTTGATTACATAAAAGCAGGATAGATCTCGTTTTTTAATTCTGAGCTATGTCTAGAAAACCTAATTCCCACAAATTAATTCTTCAGCATTTTATCATATACATAGTGCAAGCTGTTGGCTAGTATTCTTGATTGACCAGCAGTTCTGAGCCACTAAATTGTACTTCCCTAAAAGGTTAACATTCTGTGCTGGGCGATAATTTTCCTCACCTGATGAAACAGAGTGCTGGGTAAGGTTACCTGGAAGGCTGTTCTCCTCTGAATTATATGCAGCATCAAATACTTTTCCATTTGAATATAGTGTGTTATCCGTTGTCTTATAACAGCTTTTAAAAAATGATTATTTCTATTTAATTTATCACATTACTTTTAGGAAAGTTAAGTGTTAATAAGTTTGGCACTGCAATGTTCTTTATTATCGCTTGTTCTTCTAAGTCTAATGTATTCTTTTGTCCATATTTCAAGTATTGCCATGTAATTTTCTTAAGTAAATGGAGCTTTCCAAAAATGCCTACGAGCAAGAAGGAATTAATAATTTATGAGAACTATGCTTGTTTTTATTTTTCTCTCCCTCTTTTGGATCAATTTAATAAGGCAGCAGAGTATGGGCTTAAAAGCATTGGAGCAAGAAAGAGCTAGGTTCAAGATACTTTCCAAGCACTACTAGCTGCGTGCCCTTGAACACAGTCTTAGTTCTTCACTTATAATGTAGGGAATGCCAACAGTGTCTACCATGAGGGTTGTTTTGAGCATCTTACTAGGAGATATACATGTAAAGCAACTAACAGTACCTGATACATATCATGCACTCACTAAATTTTGGCTACGTTTATAATTATGCAATCTAATGACATTCTGAGAGGCTAATGTTGTACAAAGCTTTCAAAAATGTATTATATTTTTGCTTCGATTTGTTTCTTATAATCCTCAAACATTATGATTCTGTTGTTTCAAACACTATATTGTATTAAATTAATTTAATTAGAACGGTTAAACAGAAAGGGCATTTTCCATCTGACATAATGCTTTGCAGGGCCGGATCAGAGTTAAGAGAAAGCTCTTATTTATATTGAGCATATTGATTCATGCATTCAACAAGTATTTATCAAGTATTTAGACAGAATTCTAGATTCTAGGGATGAAGAGGTAAACAAGATAGAAAAGATAGGAAGAAAACATACAAGATTATATAGTTAAATGAATGAACAGCATAATTTCAATTGACAACTGCTATAGTTTTCCAAAAGCCTCCAAACTGTTTTCTGATAAAGTATTAAGAGGGAAGGATTTCTAAGACAAAAGACAATTTTTTTAAAAATCATCTTTTAACTACCAAAGAATCTATGAGAATGATCATAACTCAGAAGTCTGGCTTTCTATTGTGCTTCTTTAAAAAGATATTGACCAAGTAACATAAACTCTTTCCCCGTAAGGTGAATTTTCGGGGCTAGATGATCTTCCAAATTCCTGTAAAATTTAAATATCAGTGATTTGTATTTTTTCTAAGAAGAAAAGAAACATCAGTTATAGAATAATTAAGGCACACAAATATAAAATAAAGTATACATCGTGAACTACAGGTCTTACGTTATGATTTTCTACTAATGTTGTAATTCCTTGGGAGCACATTTAGCACATTTTAGGATTTAATACATTTAACAAAT
>NW_011889011.1:890606-896003 GCF_000151845.1 Pteropus vampyrus
GGACTCGTTCGCTTCTCTGCGCGTGGCTGTCACGGTCCCTCCCGTGGGAGGTGCGAGGAGGTCAAGCCTTCCCTTCAGGGCCTCGCCTCGCCTGTGAGGTGGAGGGAGAAAAGTCAGCCCCGAAGAAAAGTCCTTCGTAGGAAACGGGTGACACTACTTTGTCCCCATCCGGCTTCTGCAAACTTTAACGCAGTTTTCCGCAAAAGCGTCTGTGAGACAGAATTATCTAGAACGTTAAAAGGAAAAAAGAAGAAAAAAAAAAAGTGCACGTCAGACCCAGGGAGTCAGCCTCTTCATGTCACTCTTGGTGACCCTGAAGCATAGGCTGACATGAGGACCAGCAGACTGGGCACGAACCTCGTGCCACCGGTTCTGATCATATTCGGGTACAAGTACAGTCACCGATGGTTGGTGCCAAAGTCCCAGTGGCGGAAGTCTGTTGCAGCTGAAATTCTGGTACGTTCTGTCCAGTCACCCTAAAAGTTGTGAACGTCACCGTGGTCGCTCTTCGTCAGACTGTCCGCGCGGCGCGGGGAACGCGTGGCAGACCACCTCCTGCTCGGGGTCTCCTGGTTGCCTCTGCCCCGCGCTTTTCCTGCCCGGCTTCCCTGCTTGCTGTCCGCTGTCCACGGTCACCCAGAAGCCAGTAAAGTTGCCGCTCTCTTGGCTTTGCCTGTCGCCCATCATGTGAGGACAGCAGGGCCCAGATCCAGGGTCCCAGCTCCTGGCACTCCAGAGCCGGTGCACCAGGGGGCACAAGATGCGGGGCTCGGAGCGGCCTTGGGACAGTCCCCTCTCTCGGTTCACGGCCGCTGTACACCCCGGGCCGGGGGCAGTGCGGCCTCTGCACGCGGCCTCTGCAAGGAAGCAGCCCCTCCAGTTTCTCGTCTCCTGCTTCTTCCCGAAGGAGCGTTCCATCCCGGGACGTTCCATGTGCTGTCCCCCGGGGCCTAGGGCGACCTTCGCCAGGAGGGTGGAGTCTGCCAGGTGCGTCCTGCGGCCGACCCTCCGCCACGGCACCCGACGTGCCCGTTCAGAGCTGGCTACGCTTTCCTTTTGTCTTCACTAAAACGTCGGTCTAGATGCTTTACCCCAAACACGAAATACTCCCTCCAAAGGAGAATCTGAACTCCACATTGTGGGGGCTAGAAAGCTGATTGCAATTTTCGAATGGCCATTATTCTAGCTTTTAACTGCCAAGTTTAAAAAAAAAAAAAAATCAGAGCCCTGTAGAATTCCCCCAGGAAGGCTAACACCGGGACAGCCCCTGCCGCCCCTGACCACTTTCCTCTCTGTTTGTGGAATGCGGGTCAGAGGGTTATTCGGAGCTCATTTCAAATGTCATTTTGGTTTGCTCTTTGACTCTAGCGATGTGAGAAATTACAGAAAAATCAGACTCTTTAGCATGTGTGTAAGTCATACAGCAAGTCAGTGTCATTAACCTCTTAGTCCTTCCATTCCGTTCCCCCAGCTCACCCCACCCCCCGTCGCCTCTCTGCCCTCCGTCCACCCCTTTGTCCACAGTCACATGGTAAGCATCTTGTCCGCATCAGGAACTGTGCTAAGGGCTGGGGAAACGGAAGTCAACACACCACTCTCTCAGCTAGTTACTGTCGAGGGGGAAAGGTGTGTGAAAAATCTCAAAGCGTATAATGATGCACGGTGCTCTGCAGGACACCGTGGATGCCCCAAGCCGGGAGCAATTGACGTTACCCGAAGTAAGGAAGGCTTGACGGAAGGGACACAAACTTCTCTCGGAGAAGCGGCCCGTGTTTCTGTCCCCCAGTCACCAGGACAGTAGAAGGTGTTCTCGTTGCTTCTGCTAATGCCCGAGGACCATTTCGTACACAGGAGTATGTGGAGGTTTGTCCTGCCAGCAGGAAGGAACAGAAAATAAATGAAAACAGGAACAATTTTCTGGCAGGATAAGTAACCAGGGGATCTTAGAAATGATTACTTCCTGGGGATGTTGCAAAGCTTCGGTGTAGGATGTTTAGTGATTATAAACCTTGGCACGTGTCAAGATGAACAGATAGTTAAGTTACGTACAGGATATATTACCCCAGAACATGGGGACCTTAAATTGCATTTCCATGAAGTGCGGAGCCTAAAAACGCAGCCACGTTATTGACATAAGAATGATGCTAAGAGCCTGGAGACACAACAGGCTGGAACGGGAGGGTGGGGGGCGGGGTACAGTGGAGCCCGTTCGGTGGTTGGGAGAGAGGGCGGGTTTGAACCCCGAGTCTGTAATGGCCGTGGCTGTGGCCAAATAGTTTATCGCTCCGTTTTCTTTTCCTCATCTATAAAACAGGAACGCAAAGTGGCATTTGGTTTATAATATTACAACAGTTAGGTAAAAGGTACTTGAAGTACACAGGCCCCGAATCGCAATGCAGCTCTGGCAGGTCGGCCCCGATCGCCACGCAGACCAGCGGACTGACCGCTGCCAAGGCTTCCTGAGTGGGCCTGGGTAGGGAACGCACAGCAGGGCAGCTTTTTACGCCATGACCGTTTAACTCCTCTTGGTAAATATTCATTTACAAAAAAAAAAAATGGAGACGCAGATAGGTGCCTTCGATATGCCATTTGCGAAGCTTCACTTTCCTTAGCGAAAGTATTTTTCTAACCAGTGCAGCTTCAGAGCATCTTAATTAAAACAATTTTAGGACATTTATGGCAGAAATGCCCCTCTTAGTAAAGTTAAGGTAGGTAAATATTAACTTGACTTCGGGCAGGTGGCCTGTCCGCAGACCACAGGACACGTGCCCTCGCACAGCCCAGGGGGATTCCGGTTCATTCCAACAGAGTTGACACAGAGCTGGAGTGGCTGCGTGTGCCTCGACTTACAAACAAGGAGCAAGGAGTGCATAATCAAGTGTCCCTGGAAGACAGCACGCGTGTGCCTACATTTCTGTTTGTGACGTGTGCACACAGATATGAGCGCTCATGGGGCCAGTGCTCTGTCTATGCAGAGCTGAGGCAGTGACAGCCCACAGTGGTCCCATGGCCTCCGCATATTTCACAGCAGCTTACTGGGAGGCCCGAGATGGAGGAGCTAGGACTTCTGCCTTCCCAGCCTGCGAGCTAGTCAGCATCTGGCGATGCCGATGGGTGACTTCGTTGGGCAGGACCTGGGAGCCCACATCTGTCCCACTAAGGCCGGAGTGTCTGCATCTTCCTGAGCATAGGAGAGCGGTCTGCAGCATCCTGGTCTCTGCTGCCTGCCCACCGAGCCTGGCTGTCTGCTAATGAGGCTACAGGCAGGTCACAAAATGTACCAACAAGGTTCCTTAAAAAGTTGGCAGCGACACGAAGGATGAGCAATTGAAGGAGGTCACTGAGAGGATGGGAAGGGTTGGACAGAGTACGCAGGGAGAGACGAGACGCTGAAAAGCTGAGGTGTCACCTGTAGTGCACAGAAAGGAAGCGATAAAGTCTTCCGCAGATTCGATGGTGAAGCGAGGGCATCCTGTCTTCTGAAATCTATAATGAGTAATAAATAGGTGTAATAAATACAAATACGTAATCTCTATAAGTAATAACACATGTAACAGCATGTAATACATGTATTTCAGTCTGAATGAAAGACTTCGAGGGAGTGAACCTGCTGAGGATAAAACAGTGAACGAGACCCGGGATGACTTTTTGAGTGGTTCACAGCTGGGTCACTGAAGTGTACTGCTGCTTTTTCTTCGCTGTTGCAAACGCTTCGGAACTGTGAGGAATTCACATTCGCTCTTCGCTGTGGACGTTAGATCCTTGTGCGGTGCTGCCCAAGGGTTCGAGAGTTTGGGACTCACAGATCTATACGGGGCGCTGAAGTTCCTGACGCCAAAGTGCTGGCGGGACCGCCAGGGCGTCGCGGGCGTGAGCGCGGAGCTGGGCCCTGGGCCCTCGGCCCTCGGAGGCGCCACTGCGGGTGGGGGCTGGGCAGCCTCAACTTGGCGCTGAGCGATCGCTTTAGAGTCTTTGTAAAAAGACGTCCGATTTTTAATGATTTATTTAAATGTGATTACTACTTTAGTTATCTGCTTCTCATCAATTGAAATATTTACGGAATACATTTTAACAGAGAATTCAAAGAAAACGATTTCTATTAGTCATGGCATTTCCAGATTTTGAAATATAGGATTATGGAGTCTTTATTAATCTTATAGGTGAGAAAAATCTTTCCATTTTCCTAATTGTACCACATGCTCGACTGTTTTAGTCCTCAAGTTCAAAATGTAAGGTATTTTTAAAAGAGCTTTTCTCAGGTAATCAGCTTATGATAAGCTTGCTTTTCTTTATTTACTTAAGTGTATTTTCCCCTATCAGAATACTTTCAACTTGTAGCATGACCGGGGAAATGTCTGTTTCGACCATCAGGTGCCTCCGACTCCACTAACCACTTCGTGATGTCCAGCTGAAAATGAATCTAGAAAAACACTAGCTTTTTGAGTCAGATTAGGCTCTTTGAAGACTTGGCTTGTTCCTTCGCTTCTATCCGTTCCTTTGGAGTTCGTTAGTCACTTAACATTCTGTCTCTGTGTTCGGGCTGTGTCCACGCTCTACCTGCATTTTGTCCTCGGTAGATGCAGTCACAGAGCCGCAGGGGGTCCTGCAGACAATGCCTGAGGACCTCTGGGCCCTGAGCCACATGCGAGGACACTCTGGAGCGCAGGTTCCAGACGCAGATGTGCTCGCGGGGGCCGCAGAGAGTGAGCTAAAGCTGAGTGAAACCCCTTAATAAGTACAGTTACCTAGCGCGTGCAGAGTCAGAGACTAGGCTTGTTGCAGGCCACCCCATGCGGTCACTGGCGTGGCCGGCCTGAGGCTTCGGATGCGCCCTGCAGCAGCGACCTGCCACCCACCGCTCCGCAGACTCATCTCCTGTCCGTGCGGAAAGCCTCCACCTTCTGGGGCTTGTCGCAGTTTGTCATCTCGGTGATCTGCGGACAGTGGGCTGCAGGAGACTGGGTCTGAACTGCACCTGTCAACACGCGCCTTCCCTAGTGCTCTGGGGGTGGGCGCGCGGGGCGGAAAGGCTCCAGCGTCACCAGAGCACTCTAAGGCCCTTGGCCGCGCCTTGCACGGTTCCCGGGGACCTGATAGCACGTAACAGCCAGATCACTTTTGATTTACTGATTGAAAACGTAGTCATCCAGGGCCGAAAGGAAGGACCAATGACGAAGAGAGAGGCAAAGACAACACCTAGTGCTCAGGTGATGGATGAACTTGCCTGTCTCCATGTAATGTAAATTTAGTTATAGGATTTTAGCCATAGTGATTATGGTTCTGGTAGCAGACAGATAACCTTGGTAGCTCATCCTGAAATGTTGTATGAGCCAGTGAAGAAACCACTTGCGGCTGATCGCGGGAGTGAATAGAAGGAAGTATGCAAGGCTTCGTGGA